>NW_026705155.1:300000-600000 GCF_029867415.1 Vicia villosa | reverse complement strand
GACAGTATATGTTGAACCACACCACCCTATTGATTTCCAAAATGGATCCAATTAAGTACATATTTGAAAAACCTGCATTAACTGGAAGGATCGCTCACTGGAAAATGTTGTTATCAGAATATGATATTGAATATCGAGCTCAGAAAGCTGTGAAAGGAAGTGTGTTGGCGGAGTATCTTGCTCACCAACCAATTGATGATCATCAATCTATCAGAATGGACTTCCCAAATGAAGATATAATGTATTTGAGATCTCAAGATTGGGATGAACCATTGCCAGAAGAAGGACCAGATCCTGAATCCAAGTGGGGTTTAATTTTTGATGGAGCTTCTAACGTTCATGGCCATGGAATTGGCGCCATTATTGTCACTCCGCATGGGTCACATGTACCTTTCACTGCAAGGATATGTTTTGATTGCACAAATAGTATTGCTGAGTATGAAGCTTGCATCATGGGACTTGAAGAGGCCATTAATCTGAGAATTAAGATTCTTGATGTTTATGGAGATTCTGCGCTTGTGATTAATCAGATTAAAGGAGAATGGGAAACTCGTCATCCTGGTTTAATCCCTTACAAAGATTACGCCAGAAGGCTGTTGACGTTCTTTAACAAAGTTGAATTCCACCACATCCCTCGAGATGAGAATCAGATGGCTGATGCATTAGCCACATTGTCCTCCATGTACAAAGTGAACTTCCATAATGAGGAACCTCAGATTACAATCAGGCGTCTTGATAGACCTGCTCATGTATTTGCAGTTGAGGAATCAACAGATGAAAAGCCTTGGTATTTCGATATTAAACATTTCCTTCAGACTCAAGAATACCCACTTGGGGCATCAAATAAGGATAAGAAAACTTTGAGGAGATTGGCTGGCAGTTTCTTCATCAATGCTGATGTTTTGTATAAAAGGAATTATGACATGGTTTTGCTCAGATGCGTGGATAGACACGAAGCAGACATGTTGATGCATGAAATCCATGAAGGTTCTTTTGGTACTCATGCCAATGGACATTCGATGGCTAAAAAGATGCTTAGAGCAGGTTACTATTGGCTGACAATGGAATCTGATTGCTACAAGTTTGTAAAGAAGTGTCACAAGTGTCAGGTGTATGCTGACAAGATTCATGTGCCCCGACACTTCTCAATGTTATTTCTTCTCCATGGCCTTTCTCTATGTGGGGTATTGATATGATTGGTATGATTGAACCCAAGGCTTCGAACGGACATCGATTCATCCTGGTAGCAATCGATTACTTTACCAAGTGGGTAGAAGCTGCTTCATATGCTAATGTGACAAAGCAAGTTGTGGTCAGATTTATCAAGAACAACATCATCTGCAGATATGGTGTACCGAGCAAGATCATTACTGATAATGGCTCGAATTTGAACAACAGCATGATGAGAGAACTGTGTGAAAGTTTCAAGATTGAACACCACAACTCTTCGCCTTATAGGCCCAAGATGAATGGAGCTGTTGAAGCAGCAAATAAGAATATTAAGAAGATTGTGCAAAAGATGGTTGTTACGTACAAGGACTGGCATGAGATGCTCCCATTTGCTTTGCATGGATACCCTACATCTGTTTGTACTTCAACCGGGGCAACCCCCTTTTCTTTGGTTTACGGTATGGAAGCGGTGCTCCCTATTGAGGTTGAGATTCCATCACTGAGAGTTTTAATGGAAACCAAGTTATCTGAGGCTGAGTGGTGTCAGAGCAGGTTTGATCAGTTGAATTTGATAGAAGAAAAGAGAATGACGGCTTTATGCCATGGTCAGTTGTACCAGAAAAGAATGAAGAAAGCTTTTGATAAGAAGGTTTGACCTCGTATATTCAGAGAAGGCGACCTCGTGCTCAAAAGGATCCTGTCTTTCACCTCCGATTCAAGGGGCAAGTGGACTCTTAATTTTGAAGGACCCTACGTTGTTAAGAAAGCCTTCTCTGGCGGTGCGTTAATTCTTGCAACTATGGATAGAGAGGAGCTCCCACGTCCCGTGAATGCTGATGTAGTCAAGAAATACTTCGCCTAAAAATAAGAAAAGAACAGCTCGCTAAGTTGAAAACCCGAAAGGGCGGCTTAGGCAAAAAAGAGCGTCTCGATGGATTGAAAACCCGAAAGGGCGGTCCAGGCAAAAATTAGAGACATAAACAGAATAAAATACCCGGTGGACTGAAAACCCGAAAGGGCGGTCCAGGCAAAAGTTAGGGATTCATGGCAAGTAACTACATCAGACAATACTTGATCATCAGCAGTCATCTATTTATCATAAAGAAGTTCAACACATTTCAACGGAAGCCTTTGCTCAGGAATTCCAAGTTGAGAGAGAGGATAGGGTCATTACATTTCAATGTACCTTTTCCACAAAATTACCACTTTCCAAACTTTGTAATAATCCATGGGGTCTTGCCTTTTGCAGGCTACCATTCTATTAAAAAAGTTTGAGCCTTTACCTTTTATTGGCCATCTTATTTCTTTCATATCTCTCAAAATATCATTTATTGTTGATAGTAATTTTTGAAACAAAAAGCAAATTGATCTCAACAAAATCCTTTTTTGAAATATATAAAAGGAAGTTTTACTTTGATCCATAAGTGCATTAAAAGGAATGGATATGTTGATATATTCATATGCAAAAGAAGAAGAATGTGTTCCACTCAATGCACCTTTGGCCTGGTTCGAATATGGTGTAGAACTCAACTGTTTTGTTCTCTCAGCTCCAATGTTCCCTAGTGTTGGGTAGCATTTATTCTGAAGACATCAAAAGATTGTTATAGCAGTTTCTGCTCTGGTGTTCAGCTTGAGACATGCTTGATTATGTTATTTTCGTACTCCCTCTCTTGAGTTAAGTTTTGACAGCATATGCATCATTAACATGCATCAAAAACAGTCATACATTCACATTTGCTATCATGAAGTTTATTGTCAAACAGATTGCTCTTTCATTTAGAGTGTCTTAAGCAGAAAAAGCTCACTTTCCTTGAAAATCCCCACTGAATTTATTTCTAGGTGGATAATATGGGTCAGTTATTCTGTTCAGATGTCTACGAGCAGAAGACCAGTGAGTTTCTCCCTCGCTTGGTCCAGTCTTTTTGGCAGCTTCTTTCCATTTTGTCATGGATTGAATTTTGGTCACTGGATGATGAATGTTGAGATTATGCATTTGTGTTTGCATCCTCAAATCTTTGAAAAAAGTATTATTGATTGCTCTTCACCGTCAGTGATACGAAGGGGCATCTCTTCATGCCTTCAGTGGAACATGGGTATGTGTTATCGTCAGTGGTACGGCGATACATCTCTTTCATCGTCAGTGGTATGTCGATGAATTATCTCTTTTTATATCATCAGTGGTACGGTGGTATATCTCTTCATACCTCCAGTGGAACGTTGGTATGTGTTATCGTCAGTGGTACGGCGATACATTTCTTTCATCGTCAGTGGTACGTCGATGAATTATCTCTTTTTATATCATCAATGGGACGGTGGTATATCTCTTCATACCTTCAGTGGAACGTTGGTATGTGTTATCGTCAGTGGTACGGCGGTACATCTCTTTCATCGTCATTGGTACGTCAATGAATTATCTCTTTTTATATCATCAGTGGTACGGTGGTATATCTCTTCATACCTTCAGTGGAACATTGGTATATGTGTTATCGTCAGTGGTACGGCGGTACATCTCTTTCATCGTCAGTGGTACGTCGATGAGTTATCTCTTTTTATATCATCAGTGGTACGGTGGTATATCTCTTCATACCTTTAGTGGAACGTTGGTATATGTGTTATCGTCAGTGGTACGGCGGTACATCTCTTTCATCGTCAGTGGTACGTCGATGAGTTATCTCTTTTTATATCATCAGTAGTACGGTGGTATATCTCTTCATACCTTCAATGGAACGTTGGTATGTGTTATCGTCAGTGGTACGGCGGTACATCTCTTCATATCATCAGTGGTACGATGGTGTGTTTTCTGTTAACGGAAGATTAGCATTCTGATTCAGGATGCGTACTTTCTCATCCCCAGTGAAAGAGGATACCCCATTTTCTCACCTCCAGCGAAAGGTGATGCTTTAACCTCTCTGGTGCAAAATATTTTCCCCAGAGAAGTTTCTTTTCCCACCAAAGTTTCGTCTCTCCAACAAAGTCTTGCCTTCCCCAATGGAGTTATGCCAGCAAGACATTTGTTTTCCCCAGTGGAGTTCCTTTTTTCTCCTCAGTATTGCCATGTTTTATCCTCATCATATGCATTCATTAAACATTGCATAGCATCTTTGGTTCAAAAATTGTGTCTTATATATTTAAGTCTCTTCGATTTCGTCAAAACGAAGATTTCCAATCATCGTATCTCCAAATCGAAGAAACTTAAATAGGGGCATCTGTCATACCCCAATTTTTGACCCTAAGATCATACATCAATTGCATTCAATCATCAAACAAGAGCACCATTATGAAGCTTTATCTTTGATACTGTGATTGTCTCTGAGGGGAATCATCAAGCACTTTTAGCTTTTTATTTGTTTAATACTAACCAAAATCAAAAAAATATATGTTTTGTCTCTTTTGTTTACATTTTACAGGTAAAAGATCGGGCAAAAATCAAAACAGTGCAAGAAAACAATTTTTGAAAATTTGGAGGTGGAAATCGATTTACCCCTGTGGGAAATCGATTTCCTGTGCGCAAAATTCAAAAAAATATAAGGAGGGAAGCTTGACATCATTTTGGCACCTTTTTTATTTGATCTTTTTATCAATTTTCCACCTCATCAAAATTAACCCCTTCATTAAACCCACTTAAACCTCATTTTACCATTTTTACCATTTAAATTCCACTTAAATACCAATTAACCACAAATTAATTACCAAACACAAAAAGACCAAACTACCACTACTCTTGCTCCAATTCTATAAATAGAGACCTCTACTCTCTCATTTCACAAGCTTTGAGAGCCAACAAACCCCTTGCAATTTCTCTCCTCATCCCTACCAAATTCACCAAAGCTCTTTGTTCTTTCATAAAGTTTGTGAGTTACACCTTGAACCTCACAAACTTTGAGCTAAGCCACCTTTCATTTCACTCTTTTTTCTTCAATTATTGAGAGATCAAGATTTGTGTTGGTGATTATTGAAGTGGATCTAAGTTTTGTTCAAGAATTGGTCATTTTCATCATCCTTTTTCATCTACCATAATGTGATTCTTTTGTGCTTGTATGTGATGCATCTTTGATGCTATATTGGTCCTATTTGATGGTGATTTGGTGGAAAATTCGTGCTCCAATGGATATGTGATCATAAGGTGTTTGTATGTTTGCCTAACTCAAGTTTTATAGTTCATAATGCTGTTTTTTTGAAAACTGTGCGCAGGAAATCGATTACCTACAGAGGTAAATCGATTTCCACTCTGTTTTTTGCGCCAGAATTGAACTCTGCACTCAGGAAATCGATTTCCTACAGAGGTAAATCGATTTCCACTCTGGCAGAATGCTTTTTTTTTTGCTTTTTTATGCTTGTTTTGGCTTCCTTCTTCCTCCACTTCATTAATATCATTGGATCTAGGATGTTGATAGGTTTGAAATGACCAAATCCATAATATTAGATGAATGATATTAATGATAGTGTGAGTTGATTATCTTTTATGCATTTATTCTTCTTCCTCCATTTCATTAATATCATTGGATCTAGGATGTTGATAGGTTTGAAATGACCAAATCCATAATATTAGATGAATGATATTAATGATAGTGTGAGTTTATTATCTTTTATGATTTTATTCTTCTTCTCCTTTTTTTCTTTTGATCGATGAAAGTCTTAACACCTTGAGAATTCTTATGGATTCTTGGTAAAGACTAGATCGTTTCCTATTTTTTTTTTCGTGCGGTATTGCTTTCGCAGAGTGATCTACATATCACTTCTCTCGCATGCATTAGCACATACAGTTTTGACCGGCCTCGTTGTAGGGTGATTTCTATATAAATCACTTGGCGATCTGCTTAACATAGCACAATATTTCGTGTCCCGAATAAAAAAAGATCACATATGGAAGAGAATTGTATGCGGTTGATTTAAGACTTATGGAAATTTATCGTGTAGTCGCTATGATTTTATCAAGCTTCTGATAAAGTTCCATTGAATTTAAATCCGAGAACATCCTTCACTCACCATCGATCTTTCTTACTAACTTTGATAACATACTTGATAAGTTTCAAGATGGTTATCTTTAACATCTAACAACTAACTTTAATTTCCGCAATTTATTATACCATTCTTTATATTTCTCGCTTTATCGCTTTATCTTATCATTTCATCATATTTACATTCCGCTATTTTTCCTTTGTCCATTTGGACGTTTATATTCCGCTATTTTCTCTTTGTCCATTTGGACATATGTTTATGTTTCCGCTATTTTCTCTTTATCCACTTGGACCATACTTTACTTTTATGCTAAAACACTAATAATCAACCAAAATCTAAAAAACACCTAAGGCTCTCTTTTGAACTATTGGTTACTATTCCGAGCATTTTGGAGATTCGGACTTATGGACTTAGTGCCTCTGGACCCCTACTCTGTTGTTACGATGCTGTTATTCTGTCTGTCTGGCATTGGATTGTTGTCTGTCTGTGTATGCAGGTATTTCCTTGAAAGCCCTTGATGGTTAATTCCAAGGCATTGAGATAAGGATTTTACCCGAAAACAGCCGTTACTCTGCCCGATTTTTGTCATAATTTTAATGTGCTTAATGCAAAGTGGTGCTAAGATAATAAATTCATCTGGATCCCCAAGTGGTAATGTTGGTTTAGTATTGATATTCCAAAGGATGGGAAATCTACCTTGACTCATAATGTCAAGTGTTGGCTTCTTCTTCGGTTAGACCGTTCTTTCCTTAGCTTTTATTTTACGCAATAGGATAGCCTCTTCATCTCCTCCCATTCTTAAATTTTCAAAATCTTCTCCCTTTTTCAAAAACCTTCTTATCTTTGCAAACCTTTTCAAAACCTTTTCTTTAAAAAATATCTTTTGCCCTTAGTGGCTTTTTCTTCAAAAGTTTAGACACTGTTAATTGTCAGAACGAGTGGTTATACCCCACGATTTTGAAATTGATTGATATAATGAGATCTTTTCTGCGTGAGAGAGCTAGTGGCATACTCGTCGATTTTATCCGAGTTGGAGCCCTTCTTTCATTTGCGAAGCAAAGAACTCGTTTGTTCTCATGCTCAAGATCAATGGCTGAGTATTTCTCTCCGACGACAATAAAGTGTTTATTCGTTTTTTCAAAAACGTCTTTCCCTTTAAGCAGAACTACATTAGCTCTGACTTCTCCATTGCACCGAGGAGGTATGTAGGCACAAGGCTTAATGTCTTGCCGAGCTTATTTTAAAAATAAAACAAACCGTTTTTAGCACACACGACACAGATTTTCAAAAAGGTTCCTGTGGAGTACCACATATATGAGGGGTGCTTAAAACCTTCCCCCTGTATAATCAACACCCGAACCTGAGTTCTCTTTTTATTTTAAAAAAACAACTTTGGGTTTTTCCTTCTTTTCCCTTTTCCTTTGAAAAAATAAAGCGCGGTGGCGATTTCAAACGAAATATTGAGTCGAGTCAATTCCAGGGCTTCGATCTCAGAATTTCCCCGCTACACCCATGCCTTGTCATAATAGGATTATAAATACAGTAAAGGTTGTCATCGAGCAAGGATTAGTTCAACAAAGAAGTTCCCTCATAGATACCCTCAAGATGTATCTAGTCATAAAGGGGTTCATCTTAGAACATATCAAACTTACGAGGACGCTCTACGATAACCTAGGGGAAGGATTAGTCCAACTGGGGCAACATCCTAAAATGAAGATGCATAACTACAATGGAGGGAAGGCAATACGTGTTAACTCCACACCAAGGGGAAAAAGGGTCATAGATTTTCTTTATCAATCTACAAACTCTGGAGGTTGCAAATGGTGTGATACTATCCCTAGGAAAAGCAAAAGAGGTTTAGTCAAAGGAAACTCATGAAGTTCCGATACGACGAAAACCCACCGCTAACAATTTATTCCCGACAGGTTTGACGCGCCCAAGGAGAATTCGAGGTTGCCCTTTATTTCTACGAGTCCATGAACTAAGGAGTGAAACAAGATCAATGAATCTACAAAGGAGATTGTCCCTAAGATTAATAGGTGTTTATCATGTCAAAATTTCAACCCCTACGATCGCTAAGTGTTTCTCTGGATAAAAGTGGTACCTTCAGGTTAGCAACTCTAATGGAATGACCATGCAGGTTTTGGAGTCAATTCATTCGCACTATCATGACCTCCCAGGTTTTAGGATTATTAACAAACTTAAGGGAGAATGACGAATACAAATAACTAAATCTCGTTAAACGCATGCTTTCAAGGTAAGACCGAGCCGAGGATGTACAGACATTGTTTTAATTCCCAAACAGTGGAGATATAAGGATGTTAATCCCTCGTCACCCCCTCGAGCCAGGAGTTGGAGCTTGTTTCTACTTTTTAAAAAAAAACTCGATTTTAACCAGGGGCAGGGTAGATTTCAATTAATTCAATGGTGTATTTTGGTTGTTAAGAGAATCAGTCAAGTCAAGCAAAGGCTCATGCATAAGGATCAAGCAAAGCAAAGGTTCAAGCATGTCTTCTTCCTCGCATTCATCAAAAATTGAGGAAGCAATAAAGATAACATTCACAACACCTTCTTCCTCAATACGTCATTCAAGATCGAGGACGCATCAAAGTTGAAACTTACAAATCAAGGTCGACATGGCAGTCACAATATTCAATATCCAAGGAGCAATATTTCCAAAGGAGCATTCAAAAAAAAAGGAGGAAGGCGCCCGCAAAGTCTAAATGGAAAATTCCATGAAAGAAAACAAAATGACTTAGGCAAAATTAGGGCATCCCGATGAATCAAACTCAAGGGATTTGGTTCATGCAAAAATAAGGGATAAAAACAAAGGCAAAAAAACAAAGGATAAACTTGTGACTGCTAAATCCTCAAAGCTTCCTGTCAACGCTTGGATATCTACAACATTTTTTCATCAGTGCTTGGATACCTACTAAGGCTTCTGCTCAACATTAAAACTGAAACAATTCTCTAGCAAACAAAGCACATTCATTGGATTAGGCGAACTTTTAGGATTTGGAGAACATCAAGGAGAAAGGGGTGGGGTTAAATAAATTTTGAGCTTTATATCTGTTGTTTCTTAAACCCTGAACCAAGGCCAAGTTACAACATTCAAAAGTCCTAATTGAGGCAAGGTTAACTACGAAAGCATATTAAGCAAGATTTTGTTATACTAACTCCTAGGTTTGTTAAAACTATTTCTAACCACTACGCTTCTTCAAGCATTCATTTCTAAATCATCCAGTCCTAATTCATAACAGACTTCGATCTCAAAACTTGCATACACATTGCATTGGAGTTACTTCTCAAATGGTACTACGTCATCCGCGAGTATACACTTAGCATCGAGGAGATCTCGAAATGGGTTAATCAAAGGCGATCCTTTCTAATAAACACTCTGGAATAAGGGGAACCACATCTAGGGGGTTCTCCTAAGCAGGGGCAAACTTTCAAGGATTACAGGGGCATGCAATCAAAAATCCTATTAACTAGGGACATTCATCCTAAAAGGTTCAATAGACTCGGGTCACATCTCAAAGCAAACAGGGGCATGTCAAACATGGGAGAAATTTAAAAGGATAGAACACTATGGATAGCCCTCCATATCCTGGAGGTCAAGAGTATACCCTTCAATCTAAACGTCGGAGCATATGACAAGGTTATTTCTTGGAGCGCTCCCTTCATAGCTTGGAGATCATAGGCATCCTTTTCCACTAAACATTGGGGCATTGGATATCAAATCCATAAGGTGTGGAGAATCCAAAAGGTAAAGGCGTGAAGAACCTCCAAAGGTTAAAAGGCGTGGAGTAATTCAAAAAAATCCAAACTGGGGCAAGGCGCACAGCATAAGGGAAAGGCGTTCTCACACTTTACAACCTCGAACAAATCTTTCTCCTAACAACGATCTTCAAAATTCAAAAGGAGGTATTGGGAAGTCGCGCTAGCATCCAACAACCATCCAACATCAGCAAGCTATATACGCTTTGGTTATCAACAACCTAGCACTGGAGTATCATGCAAATACATATAAATCATACATTATATACATTGGTTGATACATTACACCACACTTTTTTTAAGCAGTCTTCTTTAAGACAAACCTTACGATCCTTTCTAGGAACCTTTTCAAACACTCTTCTTCAGGACATTCTTTTTCTAAGTACCTTCTTATGTAGTCTTCTGTAAGACAATTTGTCATCCTTTTCAGGAACCTCTTCAGGTGGTCTTCTTTAAGACATTCTACGAACCTTTCTAGGTGGTCTTTTCTAAGGCAATCACTGTCCTCTCCAAGAACCTTTTTAGGTAGTCTTTGTAAGACATTTTTAGCCTTTCTAGATGGTCTTCTTTAAGACAAATTTCTATCCATTCTAAGAACCTTTCCAGGTAGTCTTCTTTAAGACAAATTTCTATCCATTCTAAGAACCTTTTCAGGTAGTCTTCTTTAAGACAATTTTCTATCCTTTCTAAGAACATTTTCAGGTAGTCTTCTTTAAGACAAATTTTCACATCCATTCCGGAAACCTTTCCAGGTAATCTTCTTTAAGACAAATTTCTATCCATTCTAAGAACCTTTTTAGGTAGTCTTCTTTAAGACATTCTCTTTCTAAGAACCTTTTTAGGTAGTCTTTTCTAAGACATTCATCGTCCTTGCTAAGAACTTTTTTAGGTAGTCCTTCTTAAAGACATCTCTCAGCCTTTTCAGGTAGTCGTCTTTAAAGACATTCCTCATTCCTTGCTAAGAACCTTTTTAGGTAGTCTTTTTTTAGACATCTTCCAGCCTTTCCAGGTGGTCTTCTTTAAGACAAATTTCTATCCTAAGAACCTTTTCAGGTAGTCTTCTTTAAGACAAATTTTCATATCCATTCCAGAAACCTTTTCAGGTAGTCTTCTTTAAGACAAATTTTCATATCCATTCCAGAAACCTTTTCAGGTAGTCTTATAGAAGACATTACTTTGTTCCACTCATCAATCAACATATACATAAGCATTACCCGCATACATAAACATCACCAAGCCGGCATAAGCATAGTCATGGTATAGGTGCAAGCATGGAGTAAACCAGTTCAACGGATTCAATAAGGAGATAAAATCTTGGGATTGACATCAGCATCAGCATACATACATACGCATTAGCATATGCATATCATCTAGTGCATTCAAATACTACAAAAGCCCAGTTTCCAACCCTCATGTTATGATAGGTGTATTTTCCGACCCACATGTCGTGAGTTTCCAACCCTCGTGTTATGACAAGTGTGTTTTACGACCCTCGAGTCGTGAGTTTCTAAACATATTGTTTCCTTTCCGACCCTCGAGTCGTGAATATTTAGCATGCTACTTTCTCCGACCCTCGAGTCGTGAGTCTCCAAACAAGTGAATCTTTTCATGCAGGTAAGTTTGTTAAAACTATGGCAAATGATTCATTTTACACAGGTAGGCTTGTCCGATCAAGGGAAAGTGACACCTAATGGTGCAAGTGAACTTGTCCGAACCAGGGCAAGTGATCCAAATGGTGTAGGTGAAATTTGTCCGAACTAGGGCAAATGATCCAAATGGTGCAGGTGAAATTTGTCCGAACCAGGGCAGATGATCCAAATGGTGGAGGTGAAATTTGTCCGAACCAGGGCAAATGATCTAAATGGTGCAGGTGAAATTTGTCCGAACCAGGGCAAATGATCCAAATGGTGTAGGTGAAATTTGTCCGAATCAGGGCAAATGATCTAAATGGTGCAGGTGAAATTTGTCCGAACCAGGGCAAATGATCCAAATGGTGTAGGTGAAATTTGTCCGAACCAGGGCAAATGATCCAAATGGTGTAGGTGAAATTTGTCCGAACCAGGGCAAATAATCCAAATGGTGTAGGTGAAATTTGTCCGAACAAGGGCAGATGATCCAAATGGTACAGGTGAGCTTGTCAGAACTATGACAAGTAATCCTGTTGGTGCAGGTGAACTTGCTAGAGCTATAGCAAGTGATCCTTTTGGGGTTCACAAACTACGGAAACTTACTAGAACTATAGTAAGTGGGGTGCACAAACTACGGAAACTTACTAGAACTATAGTAAGTGGGGTTCACAAACTACGGAAACTTACTAGGACTATAGTAAGTGGGGTTCACAAATTGTGAGTCGTCGCTATTGATAGTTACGTTTACCCATCACGTTAGTCCCTCGGCAGTGATCAAAGGGTTTTACAAAAGGTTCTTCAATGGGGTTTATCACGTTAGTCCCTCGGCAGTGATCTTCTTCAAGACTACAAAGGGTTTCACAAAGGGGTTTTACAAAGGGGTTCACAAAGGGTTTTACAACATGGTTTTCAAAGGGGTTCACAAAGGGTTTTACAACATGGTTTTCAAAGGGTTCCTCAATTGGGTTTATCACGTTAGTCCCTCGGCAGTGATCTTCTCAAAAAACTTCGTCAATAACAAGCAAGGGTGGTATTTTTCTTTTTTCAAAGTTACTAACAACTAACATAACTAACAGTCATGCATCATTCAACCGCATACCTCATTCATACATAATGCAAATACATACATTGCTCTCATGTATTTTGAGAAGTTCACTGCATCATACATCGCATGCATCATAACATTGCATAAAATTCAGGTCGCCTTTTTAGGCCGTGCTACAATCAAAGCAAGGGGTTCCTTTCAAAAGCATCTGCTTCACTTTCTAAAAAGAGAGGTATTTACCTTGGGTGGCATTTGTAAGCCCATCTCCCACAGAACTAATTCCCAAAAAATGCAAATTTCAGGGCATTCTCAGTGTTCAATCATCTTCTACCTTTAGATCACGATAGGCAGACGTGCCTATCTGACTCTTCAGGTTTAAGAAGATTGAACAAGGGAAGTTGTCATACCCCAAAATTTTCCCGTCTTATTTCATCTTCAAGGGTCCAAGGCTCAATGGTTAAACTCAAGTCGCTCTCTCCTAATCAAAGGTTCAAATCAGGGTTTTTTAACTAAAAAGTCAACTCAACTTTGCCCGGTCATAACTCTCACATGGAGTATCAAAAATTTCCCAACCAAAACCTATTATGAAGGAAATTGCATTCTCTACAACTTTGTCTCTCACAAGCCAAGGCTAGAAATGCTTCATTCAAGAGATATGGTCAAAGAGATTATAGGTCCTCCAAAAAGTCAACAGAAACACCTTTTGGGTCAAAGCTTATAACTCGAGCATGGAGGCTTCAATGGAGATGAAACCAAAAGGAGTGTTTAGAGGACTCTTTAAGCTTTCCAAAAAGTCCAAGAACACCTCCATATGTTAAAAATCGAAGGAGTTATTGCTTGTACAAGTTAGGCGATTCTTAGAAAATACGCTTAAGGCAAAGTGGAGAAGTTTGATATTTTGAACCGTTGGGCCTAAAATATTGATTCCAAATATGTCTATGGGCCTAGCTTTTGGACTTCAAACTCATCCATGGGCTAATTCAATCATTTAATTTTTGTGGCTTTTTATTTATATTTATATAAATTTTTATCCATTTAAATAAATAAAACATGGAATAAATATATTTAAGTCAAAGGATTTGTTTTTTTTAAATCATGATTAGGTGGCTAAAGCATCATATATTTGGGCAAGGCAAAATGTGGAAAGAAAAGATTGAAAGTAACCAATTTCAGAAATCTTCATAATCAAAGATTCAATCATATCTCAAATGCCAATTTGCTAAAATTATATCCAATTTTGTTGACCTACTTGGTCCCCATATATATGCTGGACATAAGGAGACGAGGGGAGGAGATTTTGAGGGCTCAGAAACCTTTATTCTAAAAAAGCCAAAAATGTGAACAAAGGGAAGGGAGAAAATCGAAATTTATCTCAATTAAAGCCACGTATGAGATCCTAATTGTTGCCTGGGAGTTTTCTGAAGGTATTGCAGTGTTCAGCATCGACCAAAACACCCTGAATTGCCGTTACAATGTCCACAATTTGCCATTTATTTTGATTTTCGATTCTGGTTGTATATGCATCATAAACGTGCTTTGAATAAATATTCATAACCGTGAAGATCTATACTCTATTTCTGGACTGTTGGATTTGAGTTTAGGTGCAGATATCATAAACCACCATGGCTAGGGTTTGGTTTCTTGAAATTGGGGGCCATGGATGCAGACGAAATTGACGCAAAGTAAGGGCTCCGTTGGATTCAGTAGGCGAAACCGAATTGGTTCATGGTATCTTCTGGGATTTAAGTGATGTTTGGAGGGTTTGATGTGTGTGCAGGTGGTTGCTACGAGCAAGGAATCGTAGCAAAACTCTGGGCAAACTGTAGCTGTTTTCAGAAGAAAAAAACACGAAGAAGAAGAACTGTGCTGGGCGCGGTTTTTGTTTTAGAATTTTAACGGTCTCGTTTTATATATATTACACGACGTTCCTTTACTAACAGCGAAGGAAAAGTGGACGAGTGGTAAAAGCAAGGAGCTGGTGACTGAGGACACGCTGGTTCGATTCCCAGCCCCTCTGTGTATTTTTATGAATTAGCAAACTTCCCGTTCATGTGCGCGCAGCCTCAAGGAGATGCATGATGCACCCTCTCCATTCAACCACTGGATCATTACTAAGCAAGATCCAACGCCCTGGATGTAGCAAGACCACCATGGAACTTCAAGAGCTACAACACAGAATCAAACCCCAGGTTTTTTATATATAATTTTTTATTTTATTATTTAATTGTTTAGGTTATATATATTAATTAATATGTTTAGTTTAATCAATTAATATAATTTTAATTAGGATTATTTAATTAGAATTAGGGTTATTTAATTAGGATTAGGGTTATAATTATTTAGGATTATTTCTCTGATTATTCGACTATCTCGACTTAATTTATTTTAATCTTTAATATTAAATCACAAAAACCCTATAAAGGTGTAAGTATTAGGGTTTGCCCAATCCCACTGTCATTTGGCAAAACATTAACCCTTAATTAATTCTCTTCTCGACCCGACTAAATCTATTAGTCGCATTAGACAAGAGATGAAAAGATATCAAATCTAAAATACATTCAATTTGCTGCCCGCGACGATCGAATCTATCGATCATAGTAACCAGCAATGCCCCATTAATCCGTTAACTATAATGATCAAACCTATTGATCATCGCAACTAACGGTGACATATCAAACCAGGGTTGTACGCCCAAATCTTAAAACACACTAAACCACGAAACTACAGATTTTCATCTCTTCATACTGCGATGTTCAGAACTACGATAAGGTAATTCAAAATACCTTCGAACTTCGCATTTCAAAACCTACGATAGGCCATTCAAAAAGCCTTCAAACACCTCCATAATCATTTCTAAGGCGTACAACCCTGTGCCCGAACTACGTAGACTCTGATCCTCCATAAGGAGGTACGTAGGCACTTGGATAACCAAGGCGAGTCCCCCTCCCTAAAATCTCAATTCACTTAAAATCTCAATTTTGCCCTTTTCACTTCTTTAGCTATTATCCTAAATATTTTAGCCATAAGCCTTAACTGTAGATACAAACCTTAGGAAAGGGTTGAGGGTGCCTAACTTCTTCCCTCGACCTGATTATAATAATCTTACCCCGAATCTCATATCTGCGTAGGGTTTCCTATTCTCCCTTCAGAATAGTTGGCGACTCTAAAAGCTTTAATTTTAGGGCAGGTTGCTACACCCACACACCAGCATCAGCTATGCTAGTGCTTGTATCGATCGCCCTGTCGTGAATGTTTGGAAAAGCTTCTCGTATTGATTGGTCACAGATCCATCTTGCTTGCCACAAAGCAGTTTCGCCTCCATTTCCTACAGAACAGTTAACAACACCTACAAAATAACAAATAAAGGCCAGAAAATCTTTCTCGTAAGTGATGAAGTCCCTCCACCAAATTGAGTCTCTGCTAGTTAAAACATAAATATCACCCACCAGAACCTTAACCTTGACGTTGCCATATCTACTATTGAGGATGTTCGCCCACGGTTTATCGGATTCAAATAGAATCCTCCACTTCCACTTATTCAACAAGGCCAGATTTATGACTCCAATATCCTTCGCGCCCAGACCTCATTGTTCCCTAGTCTTGCAGACTGTTTTCCAACTGGCCTAGTGAATAACTCTAGAGTTTTCCTTCTGGTTCCATAAGAAATTTCCTTGAATTTGACGAAGTCTTTGCAAGACTTTTTTGGGCGCTCTATAGAAGGATAACGTATACACTGGGATAGCATTCATAACATAATTGATCATGACCACTCTTCCCGTGTGAGATAACCTTCTTCCCCTCCAAGACTCCAGTTTCAATTTAACTTGTGTTATCAAATCTCCCCACATAGTCGTTTTCCTAGGATTTCCTCCCACTTTAACTCCTAAAAACTTGAAAGTTATCTCGTCTATGTCACACGCCAGAAAATTCGAAGCCGCTTCCATCAACCAACCTCCTCGTTAACATTGAAACGAAAACCGTGATAGTCACCAAATCTCCTTTGCTTTATACGTGAGTCTCGTTAAAACTTCTGTGGCCAACATAAAAATGAAAGGAGATAGAGGATCCCCTTGACGCAATCCTCGCTCAACTTTGAAGTTCGTTGTGGTGCAGCCGTTAACGATAATGGACATGGTACTGCTGAAAACACATGCTTCCATCCACCTTCTCCATTTCTACCCAAATCCCATAGACTTCATAACGTAACGCAGAAATTTCCAGCTAATAAGTCTGAATCTAATATTATGTAATAAATCAGAAAATTGTGAATACAAGATCACAATTACAAAGATGTTTTTTGATTCATGGCAAACTCAATAAGCATACAAGCAACAAGGGACAAGCAGATGAACTCAAGGAAAAGCAAGCATTGGTCATTTGTTACAGAGCAGGTTGACCTATTATGCATATAGGTCGACCCAATGAACTCAAGGAAAAGCAAGCATTGGTCATTTGTTACAGAGCAGGTTGACCTACTATGCATATAGGTCGACCCAATATAAGCAAAACAAGAAAAATGCAGAAAAGCAGCAGCTAGGTCGACCTACTGTCAACCTAGGTCGACCTAAAATGGAGAAAATTTCACATACCTCTGCTAGGTCGACCCACACATCAACTAGGTCGACCTAAACTGAAGAAATATCCCAAAAACTCATTTGAAGAGAATTTTGGTCGACCTACTACCCAAACAGGTCGACCTAACTGGGAGCAAAATCATTTCAAGTTAATGCACCTCTGCTAGGTCGACCTAAGCCCTACAAGAGGTCGACCTAACTGATCAAGAATGCCAAAAATTCTGTTTTTCTCTGCTCCAACTGATTACCTCTCATATATATTGTCCAAGGTTCAATTATTGAAATCAACACCAACGACTGAAAGATACACAAAGGCTTCTCATCTTCGTTCTTCGTCATCTCCAACACAATTACACATAATCATTCTTGCGTTGAGGGTTAGTGATCGAGTTTGATAACGTCCATGGAACGGAATTGAAGATTCCTAGTGGGTGAAGATTTGTGGGGTTTTTGGTGAATAAAATCTGCGGGTTTTGTCCTCCAAGATAGGTGTTTCTTGGGGGTTTTTATCAAGAGGTTTCATCGAGGATCCATCTGAGTGTGAAGATTGAAGAACAAGGGTTCAAGGCAATTCAAGACACTGCAGAAAAGGGATTAAGTGAAGCTCTTGGATAACCTTGATCTGACTCAAGATTAAGGGGGAAGAAGATTCAAAGGATCGACATAATTGGTTTATGGTTTATCGCTTTGTTATTTTCTTTGTATAAACTGCTTTCAACATTAATGAAAGATTTCCCAATTTCAGTTTGGAATTGGGGGCAGACGTAGTCGTAGCGAGGACGATCGACGAACTGCCTAAACAAATATCGTGTTCTTGTCGCTTTTACCTTTTCATTTACGTTCTGTTCATATTTGGTTATAATAGCAAATTGATCAACGATTCGAGTGTTAAGATTGTGAATTAAGGACTTATATAAACATCACAATCCATCACACATTGAACCACCATCAATTTGATCATTATCACCAAGTGTTTGTGTTTTTGCTTCTTTCACCATTACTGCATTGCAAACGTCGTTCATCATATAAGAAGTTAATTGATTTTCAATAGAATGACGTATTGATTCTATAGTGTATTCTCTTATCGTTTATCTCAAGCTGGTTAGTGGTTTTAACACATATACAATCGTTTCAATAGTGGTTCGGAATAGACGCGATTCGATTCAGAATCACTTCCGCTTAAAGTTCAATTAATTCCACAAAACTGTGTAAGATCTATTCACCCCCCCTCTAGATCCTAAAGCCAACGTCTAACAAGTGGTATCTGAGCTTGGTTTATTCCGTGCTACGTGAAACACTTATTGGAAAGATGGCTTCCGGACCTAAAGGGGCTCACAATAGAGCTCCAGTTTTCTACGGTGAAAACTATGACTATTGGAAGGATTGTATGTGTGTCCACATCAATGCAATTGATAGGAACATCTGGACAGCTATTGTCAATGGTCCCTTTCAGATCACCATGACAAATGCAGCTGATGCAGTTGTTCCAAAACCAGAAAATACTTGGGATACTGAAGATGAAAAGAGATATGCATACGATTGGAAAGCGAGAAACATTCTAATCTCAGCTCTAGGAGTTGATGAATACTATCGCGTTTCCCATTGTAGATCCGCTAAAGCTATGTGGGACACATTGCAAGTTGCCCACGAGGGAACGAATGATGTCAAACTAGCTAGGATCAATACGTTAACTCAAGAGTTCGAACTCTTCCACATGGAAGATGGTGAATCCATCGAAGACATGCAGAAGAGATTCGTTCACCTGAAAAATCGGTTAAATTCTCTTGATAGACCTGTTTCCAATGCAGTTGCTACTAACAAAATCTTAAGATGCTTGAACAGGGAATGGCAACCCAAGGTTACAGCAATAAAGGAAGCAAATGATCTAAACACCTTAGACATTACCACTCTCTTTGGTAAACTAGAGGAACATGAACAACACCTTAAATGCCTTGACATGCATGAAAAAAGGGCAAAGAAAGAAAAGAACATGGAGAAAGAGGTAGAGAAGAAGTCAATAGCTCTAAAAGCTTCAAGCTCCAAGACCTCAAGACAAGAGCTAAAGGATAGTGATACAAGTGATGACGAAGACTCCGATGATGAGGAAATGGGACTGTTTGTGCGAAGATACAACAAATATCTAAAGAAAAATGGAGCAAAACATTCTGACAAAGGCTTGATCAACTATAGAAAGCAATCAAACAAGTTCAAACAAGATGACGACAACAAAGGAAAAATCAAAGGCCTTTGCTTCAATTATGGGAAAGCCGGTCACTACAAACCGGATTGTCCATACCTTAAGAAAGAAAAAGAGAAGAACCAAAGCAAAGGTCATAACAAATCTAAAAGAGCCTACATAGCATGGGAAAGTGACTCATCTAGTGAAAGCTCATCAAGCGATGAAGAAGAATCAGCAAACCTATGTTTCATGGCTCATCAGCACAAGAAAAAGAAAGCTGTAAGTCATCTTAAACCTGAACTCGTAGATAAGGTATCTCACTCTCAACTAAAACTTGCTTTTGAAGAATTACATAGAGATGCAATTAAAGCTTTCAAACTTTTGGCCTCAAATAAGAAAATCTTTTCATATCTTGAATCAAAAGTTGAGAAAACCGAAAAGGATATGGAAGCTTTAAAACAATCTATGCTAGACATTCAAAAGGATAAAGTTGAAATAGATCCTACATCATGGTTTGGTTGTGAGACATGTCACATTTGGCAAAAAGAAGTAAGAGATCTAAAAGCCAAGTTAGACAAGGCTCTACAACCAAAAGTGACTTTTGCCGTTGATCCAAATAAGTTCAAAAGATCGTATACTCCTTTATATAGCAAATACACTTTTGTACCAAAAGTATCAACTAGCAAAACAGCATGTTCTGATCATATTACCTGTCATTATTGTTGCAAAAAGGGCCATACCATTGAAAAATGCAAATTTAGGAGAATTTTAGTTCCTAAAGGAGTATTTCAATGGTTGCCTAAGTGCAACAATGTCTGTACTCACAATCTAGGACCCAATGAAGATTGGGGACCTTCTATTCTAAATTAATCTTGCAGGAAAAGTGTCTTGACATCGCCGAAAGGTGGTGGTTCCTTGATAGTTGATGCTCAAGACACATAAAGGGAGACATATCACTTTTTGGTATGTCATCTATGAAGAACTATTCTTGGCAAAGGAAATGTAGGTGACCATGGCCACTACTAATGTATAAGATACATCACAAATACAAGTTAACCCGAAAAACACAAAGGACGCATTACTTGATGTGCAATTGGCAAGTTGCATTGCAAAGAAATTTTAAACCTATTCTAAGCAGAATAATGTTTGGGACCATGTCCCGCATCCGGGAGAACATCAAGTAATCGATACTAGGAGTATGGCACACTAACAAGAGGACTCCACACAATGATGACAAAACACCTACATATTGAGAAAGCGGTAACATGTTTATTGTTCACTTCCAAAAAATTTATTGATACTATAATATGCTATCAATTAACATGCTTATAGTGACTTCATATATGTTTATCTATATATCTCAATTACATATATATGTCTATCATTTCCATTCATAACATATCATGTTTTGGGCATACAAGCAAGTAACTAAGCATAAAAGCATCATATAGTAACATCCCTAAGGCATTTCAAACATTTGAAGCAACTTAGGTCGACCTAACATGCATCTGAGTCGACCTACACAAGCCTTTTTCAACATTTTAGCCAAAAACCCAGTTACGTCGACCTACCCTCTTTTTAGGTCGACCTAATCTGCAATTTTTTTTAGGATTCTCTGTTAGGTCGACCAGGCCTGCATTTAGGTCGACCTACTGGTTCAAAAATTTCCAATTTTGGGTCTGTTGGTCGACCCGACCCATCCCCATTCATTCATAATCATTCCTCTTTTCTTTCCCACTCATTTTCACATCATTGTGTACGGCCAACCCTAATTCCTCAAAGTTCAAAGAGTGTCAAAAATCATCCCTCTCACACAAATCATCAACAACCATGCCTCCAAAATCAAGAAAGGGAAAGGAAATTGCTTCTGGTTCATCATCTCAACCGGTAAGTGCTCTTGTTCATCCTGATTGTAGGGAAAATTTTGAGAAATGGCAGATGAAAAGAAAAATTGTTAAGCAATATACCTATGATCCAAATCTTGTCGAAAACATGCATATCCCCGATGTCGCTGCTTTGATTGAACATCAAAATATTCATCCCTTAGTGCAATGTGATACTCCGTATTGTGAAAATACCGTTAGGGCTTTCTATGCAGGATTTACAAAAGGGGATGGTTGTAATTTTCGTTTCAAAATGGGCTCTAGGTCGCATGTTGTTGACAAACGGGCTTGGATTAGTATCTTTGGTCTTAAAATTGTAGGTGATGAATTCTGTATGGTAGACGGGGATGTACCGGGAAACTATGACCATGAGGTCTACATGAAGTCTATCCTCAAAGACCCTTCCGTATTTGACAGACCTAATGAAACAATAACAGCCGGTCATCTGAAGCGAGATCCTAGGCTCCTAAATTGGGTCATCTCAAGAATCATTCGACCAAGGGCAGGAGGGTATTCAAGAATTGAAAGGAATGAAGTTGTGCTCATGTATCTGCTGCAAAATAGAACGCGTATACATTGGCCTCACTTCCTAGCTGCTAAGTTTCATGAGGTTCAACAGAAAACTACAGCCCTGTGTTATGGATCAATCATTCAAACAATTGTCAATCACTTCGGCATGCGACTTGATCACTTACACTACACTCGCATACATCAATCTCAAGAATTCTCACAAACCACCTTGACTCTTATGGGATACCATTGGAATCCAGTTAGGAAAACCTACTATCTCATTCAAAAGGGAACAGGGAAGGTTATCTACAACTATGATGATCCCACGGAGTTTGGAAACAATGCAGGAAATGAAGAAGAAGGACTTGATCAAGACAATGCAAATGATGATGATCACCACATGGAAGATGTTGCACAAGATACGGATGAAAATTGGAGATATGTTCCTTCACAACAAGAGGATATCCCTTGGGGATACACGGCTCCGCCTCCGCCAGATCAAACCAACATCATTTCCATGTTAGAAAATATGCAGCTCCTACAACAACAACACTTCAACACACAACAGCTTCAATTCCAACAAATGCAACAGCTCCAACAAGATCGCTATGAAGAACAACAACGACAATATCAATCGTTGTACAACTTAGTTCAAGACCACAAAAGCGATTTTGAGACTTTTGCCTCCAACTCGACTCTAAGACAGAATCAGTTTGAGGAAACGGCATTGCATCGTCATGCCAACATAAGTCAAAGCTTCAATACTCTAAACCACTCCGTGCTTGATCTGTTGGAACAAGTTGAAGAAGACCGTCCTCAAACATTTCAAAGAGGAAGAGGAAGACGGGGAAGGCGTTAGGATGCATATCTTTTCATTCCATCATATCATTACATCTCATTCCATCATTGTCATGAATATTTACTAAAGTTTCTAAGCACTTAGTTTAGTTTCTCTTTTAAATTTGTCTGAATATTATGTGTGCTTGATTGTAACATTCAAAGTTTATCTTTGGATATTATGTCACCTCTACTTGCTTCTGTTAACGATTATGTATGTTGTAGTGTTCTTTTAAAACATTTTTGGTTCTTATGGTTTCACTATCTACATGTTATCTATTACTATGAATGCCGGTATTCTTTATGTTTCTCCCGTTACTCTTCTCTTCTGTTTCGTTGTTTCTTTTTTGATGTTGTTAAAGGGGGAGATAGATGCTGAGTGTACGGGGGAGATCAGCAGAGTGTACGGGGGAGCCTTTCTGAGCCTTCATTACTTACTGCCAAAGCTTCTACTATCGGTTTGCCATCATCAAAAAGGGGGAGTATGTGAATACAAGATCACAATTACAAAGATGTTTTCTGATTCATGGAAAACTCAATAAGCATACAAGCAACAAGGGACAAGCAGATGAACTCAAGGAAAAGCAAGCATTGATCATTTGTTACAGAGCAGGTTGACCTACTATGCATATAGGTCGACCCAATGAACTCAAGGAAAAGCAAGCATTGGTCATTTGTTACAGAGCAGGTTGACCTACTATGCATATAGGTCGACCCAATATAAGCAAAACAAGAAAAATGTAGAAAAGCAGCACCTAGGTCGACCTACTATCAACCTAGGTCGACCTAAAATGGAGAAAATTTCACATACCTCTGTTAGGTCGACCCACACATCAACTAGGTCGACCTAAACTGAAGAAATATCCCAAAAACTCATCTGAAGAGAATTTTGGTCGACCTACTTCCCAAACAGGTCGACCTAACTGGGAGCAAAATTATTTCAAGTTAATGCACCTCTGCTAGGTCGACCTAAGCCCTACAAGATGTCGACCTAACTGATCAAGAATGCCAAAAATTCTGTTTTTCTCTGCTCCAACTGATTAGCTCTCATATATATTGTCCAAGGTTCAATTATTGAAATCAACACCAACGACTGAAAGATACACAAAGGCTTCTCATCTTCGTTCTTCGTCATCTCCAACACAATTACACATAATCATTCTTGCGTTGAGGGTTAGTGATCGAGTTCGATAACGTCCATGGAACGGAATTGAAGATTCCTAGTGGGTGAAGATTTGTGGGGTTTTTGGTGAATAAAATCTGCGGGTTTTGTCCTCCAAGATAGGTGTTTCTTGGGCGTTTTTATCAAGAGGTTTCATCGAGGATCCATCTGAGTGTGAAGATTGAAGAACAAGGGTTCAAGGCAATTCAAGACACTGCAGAAAAGGGATTAAGTGAAGCTCTTGGATAACCTTGATCTGACTCAAGATTAAGGGGGAAGAAGATTCAAAGGATCGACATAATTGGTTTATGGTTTATCGCTTTGTTATCTTATTTGTATAAACTGCTTTCAACATTAATGAAAGATTTCCCAATTTCAGTTTGGAATTGGGGGCAGACGTAGTCGTAGCGAGGACGATCGACGAACTGCCTAAACAAATATCGTGTTCTTGTCGCTTTTACCTTTTCATTTACGTTCTGTTCATATTTGGTTATAATAGCAAATTGATCAACGATTCGAGTGTTAAGATTGTGAATTAAGGACTTATATAAACATCACAATCCATCACACATTGAACCACCATCAATTTGATCATTATCACCAAGTGTTTGTGTTTTTGCTTCTTTCACCATTACTGCATTGCAAACGTCGTTCATCATATAAGAAGTTAATTGATTTTCATTAGAGCGACGTAGTGATTCTATAGTGTATTCTCTTATCGTTTATCTCAAGCTGGTTAGTGGTTTTAACACATATACAATCGTTTCAATAGTGGTTCGGAATAGACGCGAGTCGATTCAGAATCACTTCCGCTTAAAGTTCAATTAATTCCGCAAAATTATGTAAGATCTATTCACCCCCCCTCTAGATCCTAAGGCCAGCGTCTAACAATAATGTTATTGGGCTTAAAATATGACAAATCTAACCATTCGAACAAATCATGCGCAACCATCTGTGACTCGTTCAGCCTCAACCCGTCAAAACGTTATTGAAATTAGACCGAAATGGATCTCTAAACTTCAGTCGCAGGATTGGCTGGGTGTCACTTTTTGGCCTTAACCCGCCCAACCCAACTTGTTGTCCAGCCCTACTCATACCTATTAGGTTATGTATGAGAACCTCAAAATACTTGTATATGAAAGTACGACAATGCATGGAGTTGGGTGCGTCACCTTACTATAGGTCGTTCATATGTGACATAGTTTAGACATTTGGTGAGGCATGGAGTTAGAGCATATATATCCTATGTCACTTCTCAATGAAAAATGTGTGAAAAGTTAAGAAAAACTTCATGGAAAACCATAACTTTTCAATGTGTAATAGATTGATGTTGATTTAAAATGAGTGATCAGGATAAATGGGAGAATGACCAGAATTGTGAAGCCGATAATAAGTATGTGTGTGGTGGTCAAACTATGAGTGGGTATGACCTCAGGTATGACCATCCATACTCATACAAATTTGAGAGGGAGTTCCGTATGTGTCTTAAGTGTGAGGAATATATTAAAAAATTTCTTCACCCACCCCCTAACCTTCTTGCCCACCCCTGGTGAATTTACCACAATACCCCTTGTTTCGGAAGTTCATTTCCGAAACTGTACTTTTTTTCTTAAAAAAGGTGTTTTCGGAAATGTATCTCCGAAAACGTGTTTTTTTTAATATAAAATATTGATTTCGGAGATGCATCTCCGAAATAAAGTTACTTTTCAGAAAATGTGGTGTTTCGGAAGTTCATCTCCGAACGCACCCCCCTTGGAGAATTCGGAAATGAACCTCCGAAAATATGTCTGGACAAAATAAAATGAAAAACAATAACAATTCGCTTTATTTAATCGGGTGAAGATTACAACGATAATATTACATAAAATTAAAGTTACATATTGTTGAACACGGGTAGGTGGGGATGAGAGAGTGGTGGGGAGAAAAAAAGGCTTCCAAATTTCAAAAGGTTTTTTTATTCTTTTAATAAAAATACGTACTAATGTAAGTAACAAATGACGGAGGAGGTGTAACCGGGGCCGGAACATATGACGGAGGAGGTGGATGTCCGGAGGAAGAAGAACCGGAGGTACGTCCACCGCGAGACAAAGGAGCCAATCAATGTAAGCTATAGTTTATCATTATCATCAGGGGACGTCATTACAAAAAATTGGGAAAAAAATCTTATTATTTTTAATCTTGATTTTTTAGAAATGACGTCCCCAGATGATAATGATAAACTATAGCTTACATTGATTGGCTCCTTTGTCTCGCGGTGGACGTACCTCCGGTTCTTCTTCCTCCGAACATCCACCTCCTCCGTCATATATTCCGACCCCGGTTACCACTTCCAAAAACTAACATGATAAATCCAATACAAAAACACTGTGCGATACAATCCGAAATCAGAACAAAACAAAACAAAACACGTCAAACAAAACAAAAACATGTTATTTTGCCCGACGAGCGTTACAAAATACACATCAAACAAAATAAAAACACGTTATTCTTCCCGACGAGCGAACTCCTCCGAATGAAGATAATTATACCAATCCTCATCCCACTCAGTATCAAAACCATCAGCGTTGATCACGCCTGAAGGCTGAGCCTGCACGTCCGAGCCATGGACCCCCAGGGGACGAGAAGCAGAACCAGTCAAAAGCTTCTTCTTCTCCTTCACCTCCTTCACCTCCTTCAACTCCTTCACCTCTTTCACCTCCTTCTTTGAAGAACCCTTTCTTCCCTTAGCGCCCTCTTTAGAAGACGCAGTCCTGCGTGCTGGTTGGTTGCCTGACATGTTCCTGTAAACAATTGAAAACGATTAATATGCATAGACAAAATAAAAAACAAAAAAATTTGAACTTCTGATACATTTCGGAAGTTCATTTCCGAAAACTAGGATGGAGGTGTTTTCGGAAATAAACTTCCGAAACACCCCTGCGATGGAGTTTTCTGCAACTTCCATGACAGACCCCTAAACCAAACTTCAAACCAAATCAAAATGCTTCTAAACAACCTAAATACTACTAACAACCTAACCATATATCATTTATGCAATTAAAACCCTAAATAACATGCATTTCAATAATAGATCTAAAAATTTCAAAACTTACAAAGTGTTAGGATTGAGGGCTTTTGAATGTTGTTTAGCAGTGTGATTGGAGCCTTGATGCAGCTTTGGAATTCTGTTTGCACAAATTTTCGCCTTTGCCACTTTTTGTTTTGATTTAGGGTAAATGATTGGGGGAGGGGGAGTGTTTTGATAAATCTGCAGAAATCGCAGTATTTCGGAAATGAACTTCCGAAATAAGTCAATTTTTTCAAAAAAAAGACGCTTTCGAAAATGAACTTCCGATGCAGGGGTATTTTGGAATTTTCGCTGGGGGTGACCCCCATAGGGAGGTGGCCAAAGAAATTTTCGTATATTAATACAATATGACACTCATTATAAAGAAAAATTCAATTAAATATACAATGGAAAACCATTAGTACCTCTAAATAAAATGGAGTAATAATCTTGATGCAGACAATTTCATTTCATGTCCTACATATCTAGATATAAATGGAGATTTAAAATTTAGAGAATACTTAATATAGAAAATAACTTTTATTGATTGATTTTAATCAATATCAAAATAAAACATTTTCATTAAAAGAGATTAGGTCGGACAGAATATGCTAAACTTCCACTACTTGCAATTGATATGTGTTGGATTATTAATGTATCTAGTATATACCAATTCTCTTTTAGTAGTTTTTTATTAATGTGTAATCATATTTTACAATTAATAGGCTGACATTTTTAGAGTTGAACTTAGTAATTCTCCTGTCATGGATCCCAAACCTGACACCAATCAGTCTCTCATATACAAGCCAATGGAAAAATTTGTGTCATAGACAACTGCCCGTCTCTTGGCTAACGTGGTTCGTATCTATAGATTCTACACATAAATTTGTGTCATAGATATTTGTCATGGTTATAAGTTCTAGGTCATTAAACTTTTATAACTCTACATATCTGACTGCCTTAAAAATGTTCCAAACCTTAAAAGAAATTCATAATTGTTCATTTTTTCTCTTCTGAATTTGTTGTGGCTGCTACAACTTGATCTACTTAGTCTAATGTAGAGATGTCATTGGTAACGTAGTTTAAATTATTTCCTTTACTTGTTATTCATTATGGTGATGACTTGTTAACAACTTCAAATTACTTACTATATTTGTCTCTTTTTTGTGTTTGTTTATTGAATTCAAATGTCAATTAGTAAGCAAGTTTTTCACTTCAATTCCGATTTTGTATTAGGTGTGCATGGTATTACCAAAAATATTACATACCATAAATAGCACCATTGATTGAGTCGATAAAATTTAAGTCTTTAGTTCTTGTTAACCGTGAAGGGTTCAAACTGTTTTCACAAGCTATCTTAGGTAGCTTATGAAAATACACTGAAACCAACTTTTTGACATGTTATAGTTTGTTTTCGTAAGATTTCCTACAGAGTATCACAAATATTATAAGGTCAAACAAGTCCATTCTAAGAGGCAGTTATATTAGGATACTGCTTATATATGCTATCAGATGAAACTGACTTACCTGTTTGTAAATTGTAATCTCAGTTAACACTGTGTGTTATTTCAAGAGATAGCTTTCTTAAAAGTTTATTAGTCAATGGTTGGCTTTCAAAATTGGCTTTCCTTTCCTGCCATGTTGAAAGAAAACCTATAGCTACTTGGGCCTTTAACACAAGTAAGTAAAATCACAACTTCTTTCATGTTAATGATGTGAGCATGATTGTCATGCATCAGTTTTGCTTGGTTATTTCAGTGTTATACTCATCAAAAGAAGAACTCCAAAATTCTTCCCATGACTATTGGTGCTCAATTCTCTCTTCTAGAAAAGAGGTAAACTTGTTTATCTCAATGCCTTTATTTTCCAATAATATTAAATTGTTACTACCCATGTTCATTCTTTAATAGGTTGATCAACTTTCTGTCAAAATTGATTGGTTTCACGAGTACTTAGATTTGAGAAGCGCTCTTAACATTTACGGGTTCCTCTTTAAGTTTTCATCCAGCGCTGAGCATGAAAGTTCAGGTATCTCTTACTTATCTATGCATTGTGGGAGACATATTTTCTTTCCGTAAGAGATAAATATATGTTGAGTGTCAGCACAATAGAGCCAAAATATTTCTATATTTTCATTAATATTTTTTGTTCCATGTATCTTATTTCTTTTTCAATTGCACTTAATTTAGAGATGTTTGCATTATTGAAATTGGAATGCAAATATCTTGCCATACCTATTACCATGCTTCTAAGAACAATACATTTCATTGAATTTAGATTCTAACCATGGAGGTTCACCCCAAAATATTATAGCCTGGATCAGATTTGTCACTTCTTGTTGTCGGATAAGGTAAGCAACAGCAGTGAGTGTACATCGGGGATATCCTCAATGTTTTATGCGTCATTTTTTATCTTTTGTTAGTTATCATCTGAGTTAATAAAGTTGTGTTGATTAGATTACCCATTGATAGCTGAAGTGAAACATGTTCAAGGTATGATATTGGCAATTTATACTTGATTCTAATTGCAGGAATACAAAAGTTTTTTTCACAACTGTAGAAGCTGAAGAGATAGTTGAAGTTATTATATGTCTATTCCTAGATCGTCGGCTTCAGGGGTTGTTGGTGCTTTTAAGCGACTGCATGCAAGCAACCGTCAATTACTTCACTGACCAAGAATGGTGCACAAGTTGTGAAAACAGAGCGAAGTTCATCGCTTGCAGGTCAAACGAAAGTGTATTGATTGTTGATAACTATTTTCTAGATCATGTCCATAAGCAATCTTCGCTTAATTTCTCTTATTCTTGCTGTCTTGGATCTGCAGAGTCTCGAAGGATTTGAATTGTATCCAAACTGTTGAATGTGTTTCAAAAGATAGTTCTCGTTAGAAGCGCTATTGCCTATCAAAGCCTGATTTATTCTTTTGACAAAGTTTGATCCTTACCCTTGCCATCAAATTTATTTATGTTTGTGCATATAAAAGTTTCGGTAGTGAAATTTTGCGTTACTTGATATTTACATGTTCTTTCCTCGGGCCAACAGTACAGAAGTGATTCTCAATTCACTTGATGAAATTAACTTCAAAGATAAAAGTTGCAATTTCTTCAAAATATACATTTACTTACAACTCGTTTGTTGAAGGCAATCCAGAAATCTACGAGATGTTCTGTTCTTTTCTTAGACATTGTTCTACCTCAATTTTAGCGACTGACCACGAGCATACGCATCAAAGGTGAGTGGAATATTTTATTTTTAATCGATTAATTTTGTTATTGTGTAATTTGACTTACAACTATAATTGTTACAGGTTCGTCATAAGGCTTCATATCTTCTGCATTTCTATGTCTAAAAATGATTTGCTTAGCTCTCTCTGTAAATTTATAATTAATTACATGGAGTGTTTTTATTTCAAGCACATAATGAGACGTTCTAGTCGCTAAAACAGAAAACAGCAATAGCACTTCACCTCTGCAGTAAGAAGTTCCTCTAACTGTGCATTTTCGGATTTGTATTCTTGAAGGCGAGATGATAGTCCAGCACAAACCTGAGTATTATTAAAAAATATCAAACATGTATGTGTTGAATAGTCCAGGACTAATCAGCAGGATCTTCCTAGGTCAGCTGCTCTCATTTGAGGAGGCCTTGGCTAATAAAAATAACATGTTAAACAACATTCTTCTTACCCGAGCTAACCTTGCCTCTTTAGACTGACCAGTAGATTTTGTTGTTTTGAGCAATCTTTGGGCCTATGTACCAACTAAAAAATTAGTCAGAAGAATTTTTTTTGAAAGATGCTACATTAAGTAATAATAAATAAATTTCTCCATAATAAGTATTACCTCTTCAAGCTGATCCTGTACTTTTTCGGGGGATATGTCAGTTTTATGATCCTCTTGACTCTTTTGATTCACTGTAGGTTCAGCTTTTATATCAGAATCTTTAAGGATAGTATCATTATTAGGAGCTACATCATCAGCCACAGATTCAATTTTTTCTTGATCCTTATATTGGTTGGAGTCTAAATCTCCAGCCTTGATAATTTGGTCAGTACTTGTAGGTTCATGATTGGGGCCTTTCATTCCTTTGGGAGAAGAAGAAGGATCCGCTTCATGAATATCTGAAGCAGTCTCTTTGACAGGCTCATTATTACAGGTTCTAATTTTTAGTTAAATGTTTGTAAATTTTGTGCTTATATGAACATATCATGTTAGAATGTTTTTCTCTATATTTGAGATTTTAATGAAACGTCCAATTCTAAACAATCTATAGTTTCTTCGAGTTAGCTGCTTAAAGTTAATCTATAGTTTCTTTGAGTTAGCTGCTTAAAGTTGATGTTTGACTTTTTTGGATAAAGTTATCTTGCTGAATTGATTTTAGACTAGTAACATATGTTAAATTGGTTTATAATGCTATATAAAACTATTCATTAATTTAATTGATTTGTTTGTCTATAAATTAATTTTGATCAATATTTATTTATTATTTCAGGAACAGTTTGAGTTTAGATGGAGGCACTTGAAAGTGAAAAGTAAAGAGACACATGAAAGTTCAAAGTTGTGGATACACTAACATACAATATAAGAAGTAGGGATTTTTTATTTTATGTGAAAATTCAAATATAGAAAATAGGAATATGGAGTTGTTTGATATTTAAAATGTTAAGTATATGATTTTTTTGTAATTAGTTTTTATTTATATAATATAAAATCAAACTTTCTATTTTGAATTTTTTGAATTTATAAGAAAATAATATAATAGTTAAAATTTAGCTATTTAGCTTTGCTATCATTCAAAATGCATTCTAAAACATTTTAAATAAGTAAATTTTAATTTAATATTAGTAATATTTCTCAATTATATTTATTAATGTTTTAGTGACACCTAAAAGAAATAATCCTTAGGTATAAGTTTATAGCATAGTATATAGTGACATTCATTGTAACTGTAGGAAAAAGTTTACCGTAGCTAAAAGCTATTGTGACATTCAATCTACCGTCACATTACACCCCCTTATAATTGACGCCAAATATGGGTGTCACTCAAAGTCATATAGACATTTACCTACAGATTATTGACTTTTAGTGACAAATTTTGAGTGTCACTAAAAGTCAATTTTCTTGTAGTGACATTTAAAATATCGATGATAGTTGAGTTGACCTCAAATACTAAAGTTTTAAAAAATAATTTTAAATACTTTGAAATTCCAACCATGCAATCTTGTTATAAAATCAATGAATGTATACTATATGAACAAATGCAATCGGTGACGATAAATACGGATCACTTCATGCCCCTTGAGAGAAACATTTATCACCATACAAATTATGTACCCAATACACTCAATTACATCACTTTAAATCTTAACAATGGTAAGATTTAAAGGTTCCTTCGCCTACATATATCGCCTAGCACTATTTATGGCCATGTGTTTTCCTATTTTTCATGAATTTTTCATGAGAGAAACTCCCAACTCTCACTTTAAGATGGCACCATCTTGAAATTCATATAAGTAAAGTTAAGTTTGTATCTATTTCTTGATATACATATCCTCCTTGATATAGAACTTCATTAAGAGTTTTTTAAAAAACTCAACCCTCAATTATGTAATAGTCAACATTGTCACAAAATGTTGCACTAACTTCCAAATCAACAACTTGTTGTTACCCATTGAATCTTAGGTTAAGATGTATTAACTTCAGATTGGGTTGCTATCATTGTCGGAACACTTATTCAAGGAGTTTCAACCTCACACCTTGTTGGAGCGGTAAAGCGGCAAGCAACAAAAGATTTGGAAGTATCTATCCGGGAAATTATCGTCTCCACAGGGACTAGTGCATTGAACTGCCGTTCAACAGTTTCCATAGTTATGAGTTTGGATTGAATTTGTTAAAGATAAAAAATGGAAAAGTAAATATTAACACAAAAAGAATTCATTCTTTAGAGAGAAGAAACTATCAAGTATTGCATATAATCTACTCTTCACAAACTTAAACTTATTGACCGACATCATCCTAGATAAGCATTAGAACCCTACATCTCTATAGCAACTCAAACACATAGCAACAATGCAACAATCTAAGACAATAATCCATAAAAATATGAAAGCAAGCTTTATATAACATAATAGTCAACAAATATACATGAGATCAAAGTATATACATAACAAAACTCACAAAAGAAACTACAAAGAGAAGAAATGGAGAAAAACCCAAAAATCTCCCGGTTTGTCGGCTCCGATTGATGAAGGATTCAACCCCGGATCATCCATTTGACAGCTCCAATGTGTTTTCTAGCATCATTCCACTCAAAAAATGCTATTGGATGGATTGGAGCTCTAAAATATCCAACCATCCCTTGAAAAAATGATTTCCAACAGCTTTATTGCGTTTTCTGCCGACACTGCTTTGCCCGGGACTAAAATGGTTCGCCCGGCGACTCCAGGCAGTAGCAAATCACATTTTTGGGCCAGTCGGGCTCGCCCGGCGAGTGACACCAGTAGCAGAAAAATTCTGCACTGTTTCGGCCATAACTTGAGAACCGTAACTCCGATTTGCGCCCGGTTCGAAGTGTTGGAAAGCTTATTCCATGCTCTATCCAATAATGAATGAATATCAACTAAATTAATGATTTATTTTTATTTGATTTTGAGATTTATTCGATGATTCGTTGGTTCCGTCGCTCAAAATTGCGCGTTTTGAAGTCGTGTCTTTGGCACTTTATTGCTCGTGCTCCAAAAGCGACTCAATATCTACAAAATGAATAGAAAACTATCAAATGGTATATAAATGAATAAAAACTCAATTAAATCCTATTTATACATATTTATACAAAAAGCGGGGAATTATTCAGAGAATATAATACAAAAGAATCGATAAGTACCACAAAACAATAGTAAAAATAATGAATTTCTGTCACTCAACACTCTCCCCAACTTTATACTTGTTTGTCCTCAAACAAGAAACAAACAACTCAAATAAACGAAAGTGATCAACCAAAGAATCACGAATCGACAAGTTTTGAAAAACGGAAACAAATGTATGGCTCAAATGAAAAATGGTACACACAAAGTAAACACTTACCACTAAACTACAACGATAACATAAACATGAAACAAACGCAAAGTACAAATAATATACCAAACATTCTAAAACAATACTAGTTCAAAAATGAATCACACCTAGCAAAATGAAATTAACGGTAGATGACAAACACACAAAATAAGGTAATTTCACTCATCCACAATCTTGCAAACAAAAGACTAAATTATGCAGTCATCCAAAAATTATGTTGAAAACACAAATGCAAGAATCACAAGGACTTTTCAAGGTTGTAATGTGGATTGGTTAACAAACAAGGGATAATTCCTAAGGCTAATCGAAACAAAAATTTGCCCAAACCTAAGGGAGTGATCAACTCACAAAAGTTCAAACACAAAATTCCAATCAAACATCCTCATCAACCCACATTTCACACCAAAGCACCATACTTATTTGCACAATGTAGCAACCTGCCCTAAAAATTTAGACTTTTAGAGTCGCCACCTATTCTGAAGGGCGAATAGGAAACCCTACGCATATATGAGATTCGGGGTAAGTTATTATAATCAGGTCGAGGGAAGGTGTTAGGCACCCTCAACCCTTTCCTATTGGCTTTGAATCTAAGGGTCAAGTTTCATGGCTAAAAGTTAAGGTTAATAGCTAAGGAATTGAATAGGGTAAAAAATAAGATTTAAAATGAATTGAAATTTTAAGGGGGGAGACTCGCCTTGTTACCAAGTGCCTACGTACCTCCTTATGGAGGATCAGAGTCAACGTAGTTCGGGCACAGGGTTGTACGCCTTAGAATTGAATTTGATGTATTTGAAGTTGTTTTGAAGGCTTTTTGAATTGCCTGTCGTAGTTTTGAATAAGGATGGAAATCCGTGGTTTGATTTGAAGTGTGAAGTATTTTAAGGTTTGGGCGTACAACCCTGATTTGATATGGCACTGTTAGATGCGGTGATCAATAGATTTGATCAGTAAAGCTAACAGATTAATAGTCATTGCTGGTTACTCAGATCGATAGATTGATCGTCGCGGGCAGCAAATTAAGTGTGTTTTAAATTTATGTATCTTTTATCTCTCGTCTAATGCAACTAATAGCTTTAGTCGGGTCGAGGAGAGAATTAATCGAAGGTTAATGTTTCGCCAAATGGCAATGGGATCGGACAAACCCTAATACCTTGACCTCTCTAGGATTTTTGTGATTTTGTTAATTAAAGTTAATTAAATTAATTAACTCGAATAATCGAGTAATCAAAATAATCGGGAAAATATAATTCTAAACCCTAGTCCTAATTTATTACCCTAACCCTATTTTTAAAAATTAATTAAATCTAACTCTAAATAATTAAATCTAATCAAAATAATTAAATAATAATAAAAAAATACATAAGGAACCTGGTTTTGATCCCATGTGGCTCCTTTGTGAGGGTGCATGGTGCACCAGCAAATCCTGGTACGTTAGATGGGATTATAGGAGATCTGATGGTTGGGAGATGAGGGCGCATGGTAATCCTGATGCATGTTATGCGTGCTGGAACATGAAGAAATAAATGGCCAAAATATAATACAAACCCCAGGGATCGAACCCAGGTCTGTCCCCTCACATAGATTCTCTCATTACCAGTGCAGCTACTTGATGTTAGTCATTAGCATATTCCCCATGATTAATAATATACAAAACAAAGTACTTTGGCTGGGAAATCAAACATGATTCAAACCTGGGACCCACAGTCACATACACGAGCCAATGAGGATGAGAGAGAGAGGGCATACTTTTGACTCACCAATCATGATCATTCACGCGTGCTAGGAAAAGGAGGAGAGAGAGTATACACCTTGACCAGCCAATCATGGATCAGAAAAGGGCCACGCGTGCACCCCTGGACGCAAGGCCGCCGGAGGACGCCGGAGACTCCTTCTTCTCCGATGGCATCAATGCTGCACCCTGCGAAAACAGACAGAAAAAAGAAAACAAACAACCCAGATCGACTGGAAATTGCTCCCTGATTTCGAATATGGCCTTAGTTTTTCAAGAAAACGACTGTATAATGGAGTTCGATTGTGAAGCTTTTTAGAACCCTAGCCATGGTATCTCATGAATCCGGGCGTAAACCTTGCATGCGATGGTTCAAAGATCCTCTAATGGATGCTGTAGACTCCAATTGATGGTTAGATTGAAGGGAAACAAATGTTTACACGTAAAATGAAAGATAAGAAGAATGCTTGAACATGAGTATCACAGGGCCATGGTTTCACGAGTTCAGAGGTACATAACTTGACCCTGGCTTACCTTTTGGTGTCTTCTGAGAATAATGGCAAGGTTAGTATGAACTTTTGATCGCTGCAACAAGGAGAACGAACAAGTCAAGCTTTTGTGAACTTTTCCTTAGAAACCCTAGCCTCATTTATCCAATCTTTTGTCCCCTTGCCTCTTGAATCTCTTAGAGTATATATACCATCTTATTAGGGTTAAAACCCTAGAAAAAGAAATCAATCAATCATTAATATGGAAATTGAAGAAATATTTTGCATAGAATCTTTCTAATCTTGGACACCATGCTACTCCATGCACATTTTCTAATTAATATTGGCCCTTGGATCATTTTTGGTTGTTATTTGAATTAATAAAAAGAAAATACCAACATATAATTATTTCAGGGTTTTATTTGATTTTTATTTGAAATTAATCAAATATAAATAAAATGACATCACAAAAATAATTATATATTGGATTAATAGACCTCTCTTGGGCCTATTACCACATGAACCAATTCAAAATTATAGGCCCCAATACTTAAAAGTACGAAACAAGCAACTTAGGGTTTCATGTATTTCTCCAGAATCGTCCAACTTGTACAACTTGTATCTTGCTCAATTTTTGACAAATGAAAGTATTCTTGGACTCTTTAGAAAGTTCAAAGAGTCCTCTAAACACTCTCTTTTGTTTCATCTCCATTGAAATTTCCATGTTCAAGTTATGAGCTTTGACCTAAAAGGTGTTTTTCGTTGACTTTTCGGAGGACCTATAATCTCTTTGACCGTATCTCCCAAATGGTGCATTTCTTGATCTTGGGCCCAACATCAAAATTGTAGAGGATGAAATTTACTTGAGAATAGGCTTTGGTTGGACAATTTCTGACAAACCATGTGAGAGTTATGACCAGTCAAAGTTGCGTTGACTTTTTAGTTAGAAAACCCTGATCTGAACCCTTGAATAGGAGAGAGTGACTTGAGTTTAACCATTGAGCCTTGAACCCTTGAAGATGAAATAAGACAGGCAAATTTTGGGGTATGACAGCTGCCCCTGTTCAATCTTCTTAAACCTGAAGAGTCGGATAGGCACGTCTGCCTATCGTAATCTAAAGGTAGAAGATGATTGAACATTGAAATGCCCTGAAATTTGCCTTTGTTGGGAAGAAATTTCATGGGAGATGGGCTTACAGATGCCACCCAAGGTACATACTACCCCTCTCTTTTGAATGCGAAGCAGATGCTTTCGAAAGGAATCACTGTGTTTCGATTGTAGCACGGCCTAAAAAGGCAACCTGAATTTTATGCAATGTTATGATGCATGCGATGTATGATGCAGTGAGCTTCTCAAAATAATGAGAGCGGTGTATGTATATGCAATATGTATGAATGAGGTGTGTTAGTTGAATGATGCATGATTATTAATTTAAAGTACGTTAGTAACTCTGAAAAAGAGAGATAACACCTTTGATTGTTGTTGATGATGTTTTGAAAGATACCACTGCCGAGGGACTAACGTGATAAGAAACCCGATTGGGAAACCCTTTTGTAGATTCTCGTTGTAAAATCCTTTGTAAAACCCTGTTTTCCTGGAAAAGCTCCTAGAAAGGATGGAATACGTCTTAAAGAAGACTGCCTGGAAAGGCTCCTACACCAATAGGGTTATTTGCGAGGGTTATCGCAAACTTCACCTGCACCATTTAGGATCATTTGCCGTGCTTGTAGCAAACTCACCTGCCCCATTTAGGATCATTTGCCGTGCTTGTAGCAAACTCACCCGCACCATTTAGGATCATTTGCCGTGCTTGTAGCAAACTCACCTGCCCCATTTAGGATCATTTGCCGTGCTTGTAGCAAACTCACCCGCACCATTTAGGATCACTTGTCGTTCTTGTAGCAAATTCACCCGCACCATTTTGGATCATTTGCGAGGGTTATCGCAAATTCACCTGCACCAATAGGATCCTTCGCGAGGGTTATCGCGAATTCACCTACACCAATAGGATCATTCGCGAGGGTTATCGCGAATTCACCTGCACCAATAGGATCATTTGCGAGGGTTATCGCAAAATTACCTGCACCTTTAGGATCATTTGCGAGGGTTATCGCAAATTTACCTGCACCTTTAGGACCCTTCGCGAGGGTTATCGCGAATTCACCTGCACCATTAGGGTCCTTTGCGAGGGTTATCGCAAATTTACCTGCACCATTAGGGTACTTCGCGAGGGTTATCGCGAATTTACCTGCACCATTAGGGTACTTCGCGAGGGTTATCGCGAATTTACCTGCACCATTAGGGTCCTTCGCGAGGGTTATCGCGAATTTACCTGCACCAATAGGGTCCTTTGCGAGGGTTATCGCAAATTTACCTGCACCATTAGGTTGCTTACCCTGGTTCGGGCAAGTTTACCTGTGTAGAAGTTTGTTTTATAACTGCACATGCATCATGCTTATGCATCGTGCGCATGCCCCTGTTGTTTATGTAATGGATATGTATGAATGTTGATGCAATCCCGATATCTTATCTCCTTACTGAACCCGTTGAACTTGTTTACTCCATGCTTGCACCTATACCATGACTATGCTTAAGCTGGCTTGGTAATGTTTATGTATGTGGATAATGCTTGTGTTTATGTTGATGTTTGGTCGATGTAATGAGTGGAACGAAGTAATGTCTACTGTAAGACTACCTAAAAAGGTTTTTTTGGAATGGATGTGAATGTTTGTCTTGAAGAAGACTACCTGAAAAGGTTCTTAGAAAGGATAGAAATTTGTCTTAAAGAAGACCACCTGGAAAGGCTGAAAGATGTCTTACAAGAGCTACCTAAAAAAGGTCCTTGAAGAGGGCAGTGAATGTCTTAGAAAAGACCACCTAGAAAGGTTCGTAGAATATCTTAAAGAAGACTACCTGAAGAGATTCCTGAAAAGGATGCCATTTTTTTTTTGAAAAAGACTACCTGAAAAGATACTTAGAACAAGAATGTCTCGAAGAAGACTACCTGAAAAGGTACTTAGAAAAAGAATGTCTTAAAGAAGACTACCTCAAAAGGTACTTAGAAAAGGAATGTCTTGAAGAAGATTACCTGAAAAGGTTCTTAGAAAAAGAATGTCTTAAAGAAGACTACCTCAAAAGGTACTTAGAAAAGGAATGTCTTGAAGAAGACTACCTGAAAAGGAACTTAGAAAAAAGGAATGTCTTGAAGAAGACTACCTCAAAAGGTACTTAGAAAAGGAATGTCTTGAAGAAGACTACCTCAAAAGGTACTTAGAAAAAGGAATGTCTTGAAGAAGACTACCTGAAAAGGTTCTTGGAAATGACGATGACTGTCTTAGAGAAGGCTACCTGAAAAAGGTTCGTAGAATGTCTTGAAAAAGACTACCTAAAAAGGTTCTTGGAAAGGACCGTAGGATTTGTCTTAGAGAAGACTACCTAAAAATGTGCGGTGTAATGTATCGACCAATGTATGTAATGCATGATTTGTATGTATTTGCATGATGCCCCAATGATATGTTGTTGATAACCAAGCGTATATAGCTTGCTAATGTTGTTAGCGCGACTTCCCAATCCCTGTTTTTGAATTTTGAAGATCATGGTTAGGAGAAAGATTTGTCGGTTGTTGTAAAGTGTGAGAACGCCTTTTCCTTATGATGTGCGCCTTGCCCCAGTTTGACCCTTTGAATTACTCCATGCTTTTGAATTTTCGAAGTTCTCCATGTCTTTCACCTTTTGCAATTCACACCTTTAACCTTTTCGAGGTTCTCCACACCTTTAACCTTTGTAGTTCTCCACACCTTATGGATTTGATATCCCATGCCCCAATGTTTAGTGGAAAAAAGGTGCCTATGATCTTCAAGCTATGAAGGAAGTGCCCCAGGAAATAACCTCATCATATGCTTTGGCGTTTAGATTGAAGGGTATGCCCTTGATCTCCAGGGTATGGAGGACTATCCATAGTGTTCTATCCTTTTGAATCTGAATTTTTTCCATCTTTGACATGCCCCTGCTTTTTATTTCTTCGAGATGTGCCCCAGGTTGATTAAACCTTAGGAAGAATGCCCCTAGTGAATAGGATGTTTGATTGCATGCCCCTGTGATCTTTGAAATTTTGCCCCTGTTTAGGAGAACCCTCTAGATGTGGTTCCCCCTACTCCAAGGTCTTTATTATAAATGATCACCTTTGATTAAACCAATTTCGAGATTTCCTCGATGCTAAGTGTATATTCGTAGATGGCGTTGTACCCTTTGAGAAGTAACTCCAATGCGACGTGTATGCATGTTTTGAAATCGAAGTCCGTTATGAATTAGGACGGGATGAATGCTTGAAGAAGCGTAGTGGTTAGAAATAGTTTTAACAAACTTTAGGAGTCAGTATAACAACTCCTGCTTAATATGCTTTCATGGTTAACCTTGCCTCAATTAGGACTTTTGAATGTTGTAACTTGGCCTGGTTCACAGTTTTAAGAAACAATGGATATAAGGCTCAAAGTTTATTTACCCCACCCCTTTCTCTTTGATGTTCTCCGAATCCTAAAAGTTCGCTTAATCCAATGGATGTGCTTTGTTTGCAAGAGAACCGCTTTGGTTGTGATGTTGAGCACAAGCCCTAGTAGAGATCCAAGCACTGATGAAAAATGTTGTAAATATCCAAGCGTTTATGAGAAGCTTCGATGATTTAGCAGTCACAAGATTATCCTTTGTATTTCTCCTTTGTTTTCCCCTTATTTTTGCATGAACCAACCCTTTTGAGTTTGATCCATCGGGATGCCCTAAATTTTGCCTAAGTCATTTTTGTTTTCTTTTATGAAATTTTCCGTTTTGACTTAGCGGGCGTTTTTCTCCTTTTTCTTTTGAATACTCCTTTTGAGATTGATCCTTGGATATTGAATGTTGTGACTGCTATGTTGATTTTGATTTGCAAGCCTCGCCTTTGATACTTCCTCGATCTTGAATGATGTAATGAGGAAGAAGATTGTTGTAAATGTTATCTCCATTACTTCCTCATTCTTAGATGAATGCGAGGAAGAAGATGTGCTCGAACCTTTGCTTTGTTTGATCCTTATGCTTGAACCCTTGCTTGGATTGACTGATTCTCTTGACAACCAAAATACACCATTGAATTAATTGAAGTCTACCCTTCCCCTGGTTAAAATCAAGGTTTATTTGAAAAGTAGAAACAAACTCCAACTCCTGGCTCGAGGGGGGGTAACGAGGGATTAACATCCTTATATCTCCACTGTTTAGGAATTGAAGCAATACGTGTACATCCTCGGCTCGGTCTTACCTTGAAAGCATATGTTTAGCTGGACTTAGTCATTTGTATTCTTCATTCTCCCTCAAGTTTGTTAATAATTCTAAAAATAGAAGTGTGCGACTAGAAAGTCGTAGTAGTGAGCGAATGAATAGACTCCAAAACCTGCATGGTCATCCCATTAGAATTGTTAATCCGAAGGTACAACTTTTATCTTGAGTGGCACTTAGCGATCGTAGAGGTTGAAATTTTGAGCGTGGCAAAACCTATTGATCCTAGGGGTAATCTCCTTTGTAAATCCGTTGACCTCGTTTTTCTTCTTAGCTCTTTAGACTTGTAGAAGTAAGGGCGACCTCGAATTCTCCTTGGGCACGTCAAACCTATTGGGAGTAAATTGTTAGCAGTGGGTTTTCGTCGTTTCGGAACTTCATGAGTTTCCTTAGACTGAACCTCTGTTGCTTTTCCTAAAGGATAGTATCACACCGTTGGCAACCTCCAGAGTTTTTCTAGATTGATAAAGAAAGCCTATGACCCTTATTGCCCCTTGGTGTGGAGTTAACACACGTCGCTTTTCTTCCATTGTATATGTGCATCTTCGTGTAGGGTGTTGCCCCAGTTGGACTGACCCTTGCCCCCAGGTTATCGTAGAGCATCCTTGTAAATTTGATATGTTCTAAGACGAACCCCTTAATGATTAGATACATCTTGAGTGTATCTATGAGGGAGCTTCTTTGTTGAACTAATCCTTGCTCGATGATAACCTGTGTTGTGTTTGCAATCTTGTTATGACAAGGCATGGGCATGCGACATGTATGGTGAAAGACATCCTCTTCTCCTCAATGATTTATCCTTCTTTCTCCATGGTTCTTGATCCTTTGATTTTTCTCCATGAGTCTCGGGAAATCGGCTAGCACAGTAAGTGTGGGTGCGGGCGAAGATACGAATGCAAATGTAAATGCAAATGTATGAACGCATGAAAATGCAAATGTATGGGTATGCGAGAGACTCCTTGTATTATGACTTCGTGTATGCAATGCAGACGTGTGACACGTAATCCTAGGGATAACCTTAGAGGCGACATTAGACCCTAGTGAAATTCTTGCGAGATAGACGTTATGACGTGCCAACGGAAATCCCTTAGATTCGGGAGTATGTAGAAGGTAGCGGCTGGTGACCGTTCATGACAGTTACCAAGTCTCATGGCCATCGATAGGCCAATCAACGTGTACCAATGAAGTTGTCCTTAGTGGGAAGGTTCTCTATGCGGAACACAACCTATATAAGGACGATATCCGATGAAGTGAAATCCCTACAGGCTAGGGATGAAAGATGTATAGATGGAAATCCAAACCCTACAAGTTAGAGGGTGCGCGGGAATAAGCATGGAGTGACCGTTCAGGACAGTCACTAGATCTCATAGCCATCGAGAGGCCAATCAAACGCATGCTAATGAAGTTGTCCTTTGGGGAAGGACGCAATTTTAGAAACATAATCCTTACAGGCTAGGGAACGCGTAGATGTAAGCACATGGTGACCGTTCAAGACAGTCACTAGGTCGCATGGCCATCGAGAGGCCAATCGACGTGCGTAAACGAAGATGTCTCGTGGGAAGGACGAGATTCTAGAAATGGAATCCCTACAGGCTAGGGAATGCGTAGACGTAGGCACGGAGTGACCGTTCAAGAAAGTCACTAGATCGCATGGCCATCGAGAGGCCAATCGACGTGCGTAAACGAAGGTGGGAAGGACACGTAGTTGCAAGAATACAAGGATATATAAGAGAGGTCCCTACAGGCTAGGGAGTGCGTAGATACAGGGGCGGAGTGACTGTTCATGACAGTCACTAGGTCTCATGGCCATCGTGAGGCCAATCAACGTGTACAGATGGATGTGTCCTTCGTGGGAAGGACATGGTCTTGGAAATAGAGTCCCTGTAGGCCGGGGAACGCGTGGGAGCACCTGCAAAAATTAAAATGCAAGGCATTCGCAGTATATAAATTGCACATATATAATAAGCATGTAAGCACATAAGCCTTAGGTTCATAGGTTCGACGTAACGGCTTAGGGTGCCTACCCTTCCCATTGGTATGTTCTAGAAGGTCTCATGGGGTCGTTCGTAGCCGCCGAGACTTTTTGTCTCTTTGGATTTTAGAACAACTCATTTTATCCATGAGGTTTGAGTTTTAGGGGTAGGTTCCCAGAAAGATCAGCCAAATACCAAGTCCAGCCCTCAACAAGGTCAAGCCTCGTATCAGACCTTTCCGGATATTCAACCCACTCTGAGTGGAATTATAATAAGACTCGTAGGAGATGTAATTCCCCTCTGGTCATTATTATAATTCCCACGCTTAGGCTTAACAGCAATATATATATCCCAGAAAATACAGTAAAACAGATAATAATTAAATAAACATTTAAAAATTACTGTAAAAGATAATTACTGTAAATAAAACCATAAATAAATAAAATAAATAAATTAAATTAAATATTTAAATAAAGAGAAAAAAAACCCAAATCCTAATTCACAACCCTAGTTTTGGCAAATTAGCCAAAACCCTAAAAATAATTTGCCAAACCCTAATTGATTCGCCAAAACCTAAACCCTGTCAAAACCTAAAGGAGCATAATAATTTACAGTTTTGTTATCACTAATCCCCAGCAGAGTCGCCAGCTGTAGCAACCTGCCCTAAAAATTTAGACTTTTAGAGTCGCCACCTATTCTGAAGGGCGAATAGGAAACCCTACGCAGATATGAGATTCGGAGTAAGTTATTATAATCAGGTCGAGGGAAGGTGTTAGGCACCCTCAACCCTTTCCTATTGGCTTTGAATCTAAGGGTCAAGTTTCATGGCTAAAAGTTAAGGTTAATAGCTAAGGAATTGAATAGGGTAAAAAATAAGATTTAAAATGAATTGAAATTTTAAGGGGGGAGACTCGCCTTGTTACCAAGTGCCTACGTACCTCCTTATGGAGGATCAGAGTCAACGTAGTTCGGGCACTGAGTTGTACGCCTTAGAATTGAATTTGATGTATTTGAAGTTGTTTTGAAGGCTTTTTGAATTGCCTGTCGTAGTTTTGAATAAGGATGGAAATCCGTGGTTTGATTTGAAGTGTGAAGTATTTTAAGGTTTTGGCGTACAACCCTGATTTGATATGGCACTGTTAGATGTGGTGATCAATAGATTTGATCAGTATAGCTAACAGATTAATAGTCATTGCTGGTTACTCAGATCGATAGATTGATCGTCGCGGGCAGCAAATTAAGTGTGTTTTAAATTTATGTATCTTTTATCTCTCGTAGATTCTCTCATTACCAGTGCAGCTACTTGATGTTAGTCATTAGCATATTCCCCATGATTAATAATATACAAAACAAAGTACTTTGGCTGGGAAATAAAACATGATTCAAACCTGGGACCCACAGTCACATACACGAGCCAATGAGGATGAGAGAGAGAGGGCAGACTTTTGACTCACCAATCATGATCATTCACGCGTGCTAGGAAAAGGAGGAGAGAGAGTATACACCTTGACCAGCCAATCACGGATCAGAAAAGGGCCACGCGTGCACCCCTGGACGCAAGGCCGCCGGAGGACGCCGGAGACTCCTTCTTCTCCGATGGCTTCAATGCTGCACCCTGCGAAAACAGACAGAAAAAAGAAAACAAACAACCCAGATCGACTGGAAATTGCTCCCTGATTTTGAATATGGCCTTAGTTTTTCAAGAAAACGACTGTATAATGGAGTTCGATTGTGAAGCTTTTTAAAACCCTAGCCATGGTATCTCATGAATCCGGGCGTAAACCTTGCATGCGATGGTTAAAAGATCCTCTAATGGATGCTGTAGACTCCAATTGATGGTTAGATTGAAGGGAAACAAATGTTTACACGTAAAACGAAAGATAAGAAGAATGCTTGAACATGAGTATCACAGGGCCATGGTTTCACGAGTTCAGAGGTACATAACTTGACCCTGGCTTACCTTTTGGTGTTTTCTGAGAATAATGGCAAGGTTAGTATGAACTTTTGATCGCTGCAACAAGGAGAACGAAAAAGTCAAGCTTTTGTGAACTTTTCCTTAGAAACCCTAGCCTCATTTATCCAATCTTTCGTCCCCTTGCCTCCTGAATCTCTTAGAGTATATATACCATCTTATTAGGGTTAAAACCCTAGAAAAAGAAATCAATCAATCATTAATATGGAAATTGAAGCAAGATTTTGCATAGAATCTTTCTAATCTTGGACACCATGCTATTCCATGCACATTTTCTATTTAATATTGGCTCTTGGATCATTTTTGGTTGTTATTTGAATTAATAAAAAGAAAATACCAACATATAATTATTTCAGGGTTTTATTTGATTTTTATTTGAAATTAATCAAATATAAATAAAATGACATCACAAAAATAATTATATATTGGATTAATAGACCTCTCTTGGGCCTATTACCACATGAACCAATTCAAAATTATAGGCCCCAATACTTAAAAGTACGAAACAAGCAACTTAGGGTTTCATGTATTTCTCCAGAATCGTCCAACTTGTACAACTTGTATCTTGCTCAATTTTTGACAAATGAAAGTATTCTTGGACTCTTTAGAAAGTTCAAAGAGTCCTCTAAACACTCTCTTTTGTTTCATCTCCATTGAAATTTCCATGTTCAAGTTATGAGCTTTGACCTAAAAGGTGTTTTTCGTTGACCTTTCGGAGGACCTATAATCTCTTTGACCGTATCTCCCAAATGGTGCATTTCTTGATCTTGGGCCCAACATCAAAGTTGTAGAGGATGAAATTTCCTTGAGAATAGGCTTTGGTTGGACAATTTCTGACAAACCATGTGAGAGTTATGACCAGTCAGAGTTGCGTTGACTTTTTAGTTAGAAAACCCTGATCTGAACCCTTGAATAGGAGAGAGTGACTTGAGTTTAACCATTGAGCCTTGAACCCTTGAAGATGAAATAAGACAGGCAAATTTTGGGGTATGACACACAATTATTCAAACTTTTTTTTTCTTTTTCAAAACTTTTCTCTTTTTTCTTTCTTTTTCTTTTCACTTTTTTTTCACATATTTTTTTTTCTTTTCTTTCAACCTCATAGCAATCAACCAATAAGTACACAATCATTCTCTCCCCAACTTGAATTCAACCATATTATCAAAATGTGAATACTCCCTACTTTCTAAGGCAAGGTAAAAATTCAAACCAAAATTCATGGTTAAGGGTTCAAGAAAACAAAGAATCAACATCCATACAAAAATGAGAACCAAGCACTCATAGACAAGCATTTAGCAAAAACAACATGGACATTGACAAAAAGGCTCAAGGGAGGTACTAATGATCACACACTCACAAGGTGAATTGACTATTTGGCCAAGGTAGTTGTGCTCAAAATGAAACAAAAATGCCTTGCTCCTTTTCATGCTTTCATATAATCAACACAAACAAAAGATTAAGCATAATAAAATCCAGTTAGAACAAGAGTTGTGGTCTCCAGCATATGTGAACAATGGAAAGCTACCTCACAAAAAAGGTGGGAACTAAAGTGATTCACAAATGAACAAGTATACAAAAGAATGAATGGTATAAAAGTTGTAAAAAGCCTAAGTATCCTGAATATGCTAAAGTATAGAAAGCGATAGACACATACCTCGAACGTGTACAAAACCTTAACAAAATCATTACCACGCATTTGCAAGTCGAATCGATAAAACTTGACAAATCATCTAAATATCCTCAAGCTATTCACAACAAGCTCAAAGACAAACACAAATGTGAACACAATTAATATACATATACTAAAAGACCGGATGAAATTGTCTAAACAAATTTAAAAGTGAAGATATGAAATTTAAGAACTGGTCCGATCTAAATTTGTTTAGACAATTGCATCACACTACCTAAACTTAACACAAACTAAAAAGAACAAACATGCTTGTTTTACGTCGTAAGCTCGACGCCTGTTATTAAAGAAAGTTCCTTCAAGTTACTTTCGTCCGGCTATTCCTAACAACACACAAGCAAACGTGAAAAGAACAAACAATGATATAACAAATTCACAACTATAAGTATAAATATAAACAAGTAAGACTATACAAAATGTGCGATATATACAAAACTCAAAACAAAAGAAACTATTGCGATGCAAGTTCAAAAAAACACTAATCCCCGGCAACGGCGCCATTTTGTTGGAGCGGTAAAGCGGCAAGCAACAAAAGATTTGGAAGTATCTATCCGGGAAATTATCGTCTCCACAGGGACTAGTGCATTGAACTGCCGTTCAACAGTTTCCATAGTTATGAGTTTGGATTGAATTTGTAAAAGATAAAAAATGGAAAAGTAAATATTAACACAAAAAGAATTCATTCTTTAGAGACAAGAAACTATCAAGTATTGCATATAATCTACTCTTTACAAACTTAAACTTATTGACCGAATATGTAACACCCTTCTAAACCCCGCGGAAATTAACATTAAAATCAGAGTAAAACATGAAGAAGAGTATTACAACGCCAACAAAATAAACAAAATTCATGTCATGCCATAAAGGAACGATAAACCAAAAATTATTCAGGTAGCATGTTAACTCAGCGGAATATTCTTAACAACTGAATAATCAAACATCTGGAGTCGAAGACTCATAATTCAACCATAAACCATAAACAAAACAGAAGTTTATCAGCCAATTTTAAAATAACGTTCCCGGTGTTACACGACCAGAGCATGACACAGAGCCAACTGACTCTAACGAACTACTTGACGAGCTAATCCTCACTAAGTACACAAGCTACTCCTCAATCTGAAAAATAACAACAGTAAGGGTGAGTTTCATTCGCATTAACAAATGTTATAGGTATATAAACAATACAACTTCATCCATACATTATTCACCCAAATCAATTATATTCAGATAATATAGCAACATTCATACCAAAATACACACAAATTATAACATTGGACAACTTCCATTCATGTTACAATTATACACAACAACCTAATGCAATGCAACTAAATGCATGTGGTACCAAACATGGGATAACCCATCTCACCGATCCACCACCATAAAGATTCGGCTACTTCTCTCACCAATTCCACACAATGGGAATTAGCTACCGCTGTCCCACCACCATAAGGGATACAGCCCACAACATGATTATGAAATGCATGCATCACATACCGCATGCTAATCATCAACACCAAACAACTGAACAATCATAATCATCAACCAATGCAATAACAATATAAACCACCACAACCAATTAAATCAAGTGTTTAAATTAAATTCGAGTCACAACTCAAACACTATTTTATTGCATATATCACTGAATTAGCCTCACTATGTTCGAAACGGCACATCAAACAGACTAACAGTTAAAAAGTTATACATCGTTAAACTTTAACAAAAATCCCAAACAACACAGCACGCGGCGCCAACATCCACACGCGGCGCGAAGTGAGGAAAAAGTTACGCCTTCGCGGCGCCAACACCTACACGCGGCGCGAAGCGAGGAAAAAGTTACGCCTTCGCGGCGCCAACACAGGTACGCGGCGCGACCTGTGCGTATCAAAACATCCTGACATTCAGCCCACCTGTTCGCGGCGCCACCCTGTGCACGCGGCGCGAACCGGTGATTTCAGAAACCCCAACCTGCAGAAAACAGCATTCTATACCTCCCAAATACTCTCAAATCATACCAGTACGAATTTCAGAAAAATAAACCACACATACGACATAAATTGCACGTTTTACACATACTTCTAATCATGTTTAACATCATTATTCATCACCAATCATCATTCACAACCTAAATTGAATCAATGTTCTATAAACCCCAAAACCCCAAACCCGACATATAATCCAATTCGAAATCCTAACATATAAATTCCATCGAATCATTCATACAACCCATAATAGAGGTTAATGAGAAGAATCCCCCCTTACCTTAGCCAAATTCTTGAATTGGTTCCTCTTCCTCTTTGGCTCACCTTCACGCTCTTCAGTTCCTCTTCTCACAGCTTCTGGTTTTCCACGTTCTAATTTTTCCTTCTCTTCTTGTTTTCCTTTATTTTATGAAAAACATAAAATTAGAAATGGGCTCTTACACAATTACACCCCCACTTTACTAATTCCACCGCATGGCCCAATGACTTAACATTTCATTATTTTTCCACATAATTCAACAAAATGTTAATTCCCCATAATTAATTTAAAACTTGATTAAATTAATTAAATAAGAATTTTCGGGATGTTACAACTCTCCCCCACTAAAGAGTTTTCGTCCTCGAAAACATACCTCAAGCAAATAGTTCCGGATAGGAATCTTTCATCTGGCTTTCTAACTCCCAGGTGACGTTTCCATCAGCTGGTCCTCCCCAAGCTACTCTGACTAAAGCTATTTCCTTGCCCCGCAATTGCTTCAGTCTTCTATCTTCAATCCTCACAGGTAACGTTTCAACCGTTAAGTTGTCTTTAACCTGCACATCATCCACTTGGATCATGTGGGACGGATCCGAAATGTATTTCCTCAATTGAGACACATGAAATACATCATGCAAGTTAGCAAGCATTGGCGGTAACGCAATACGATATGCCACTTCTCCCACTCTTTCCGAAATTTGGAATGGTCCAATAAAACGCGGAGTCAACTTCTTTGACTTCAAAGCTCGACCAATACCCGTCATAGGAGTAACCTTCATAAACACATGATCTCCCTCTTGAAACTCAAGTGTCTTCCTCCTTTTATCATAATAGCTCTTTTGACGACTCTGAGAAGCTTTCATCTTCTCTTGAATCATCTTAATCTTCTCCGTAGTCTGTTGTACAATTTCTGGTCCAATCACAGCACTCTCACCAGCTTCGTACCAACACAATGGAGTTCTACATCTCCTACCATACAATGCCTCAAACGGAGCCATACCTATACTCGAATGAAAACTGTTGTTGTAGGTAAATTCAATCAAAGGCAGATAACTATCCCAAGCACCTCCTTTTTCTAACACATAAGCACGTAACAAGTCTTCTAACGACTGAATTGTCCTCTCAGTCTGTCCATCCGTCTGTGGATGATAAGCAGAACTTAGTCTCAGCTTAGTACCCAAAGCCTTCTGCAAACCCTCCCAGAACTTCGACGTAAATCTTGGATCTCTGTCTGACACGATATTCGAAGGAATACCATGTAGACTAACTATCTTCTCAATATACAATTGAGCCAACTTTTCCATCGGATAATCCATTCTTATTGGTATAAAATGTGCAGACTTCGTCAATCTGTCTACCACGACCCAGATAGCTTCACAATTCTTAACAGTTCTCGACAAACCCGAAACAAAATCCATTGATATGCTATCCCATTTCCACTCAGGAATAAACATCGGTTGCATAAATCCATATGGCTTCTGATGTTCAACCTTTGACTTCTGACAAGTCAAACAAGAATACACAAACTCGGCAATTTCTTTCTTCATTCCAGGCCACCAAAACAGCTTTTTCAAGTCATGATACATCTTGGTAGCACCAGGATGAATACTTAATCCACTACGGTGTCCTTCTTCGAGAATACTCTTCCTCAATTCGGAAACATTAGGAACACAAACACGATTACCAAACCTTATAATACCATTCTCGTCGATTCTGAATTCACCTCCCTTGCCTTGGTTAATCAGAGTCAACTTGTCCACCAATTCTACATCAGCTTTCTGACCTTCTCGAATTTCTTCCAGAATACCACTAGTCAGCTTCAGCATTCCCAACTTAACACTGACAGGAGTGTCTTCGCATACTAAACTCAAATCTCGGAATTGTTCAATTAAATCCAATTCTCTTACCATCAGCATAGACATATGCAAGGACTTCCTACTCAAAGCATTGGCAACCACGTTTGCTTTACCCGGATGGTAATTCAGCCCAAAATCATAATCCTTAAGGAACTCTAACCACCTCCTTTGCCTCATATTCAACTCCTTTTGATCAAAGAGATACTTCAGACTCTTGTGATCACTAAACACTTCAAACCTCGAACCATACAGATAATGTCTCCACAACTTCAACACAAATACCACTGCTGCCAATTCTAAGTCATGAGTCGGATAGTTTCTCTCATGCACTTTGAGTTATCTCGACGCATAAGCGACTACCTGTTGATTCTGCATTAGTACACCTCCTAATCCCAACAACGAAGCATCACAATATACCACAAACGATTCCGCTGGATTCGGCAAAATCAAGATCGGCGCACTAGTCAACCTCTTCTTCAACTCTTGGAATCCTTCTTCACATTTCGAATCCCAGATGAATGCTTGACCCTTCCTAGTCAACTTAGTTAACGGCAACGCTAACTTTGAAAAACCTTCAATGAACTTTCTATAGTAACCCGCAAGACCAAGGAAACTACGGATTTCGGAAACTGACTTCGGAGCTTCCCATTGAGACACTGCTTCTACTTTCGTTGAGTCAACGGCAATACCATCTTTAGAAATTACATGCCCAAGAAAGCTTACTTCACTTAGCCAGAACTCACACTTTGACAGTTTCGCATAAAGTTTCTTTTCCTTCAGTAGTTCTAATACCACTCTTAGATGCTCTGCATGTTCTTCTTCACTCTTAGAATATATTAGAATATCATCGATAAATACCACCACAAACTGATCCAGGTAAGGATGAAAGATCCTATTCATATATTCCATGAAAACTCCCGGTGCATTAGTTACTCCAAATGGCATCACTGTATATTCGTAATGGCCATACCTTGTTCTAAATGCCGTTTTCTGAATATCGTCCGTCTTCACCCGAATCTGATGATATCCCGACCTCAAGTCAATTTTGCTGAACACACTCGCACCAACCAATTGATCCATCAAATCATCAATCCTCGGTAATGGATACCGATTCTTGATAGTAACTTTATTCAGCTGTCTATAATCCACACACAATCTCATAGAACCTTCTTTCTTCTTTACCAACAACACCGGCGCACCCCACGGCGACACACTAGGACGAATGAATTCTTTTTCCAGTAACTCTTCTAGCTGACTCTTCAACTCTGCTAGCTCAAATGCCGACATACGATACGGCGCCATCGACACCGGACTAGTTCCAGGAACTAACTCAATAGCAAATTCTACCTCCCTCTCTGGCGGTAACTCTCTTACATCTTCTGGAAAAACTTCTGGAAATTCACATACTACCGGTAAGTCTCTACTCACTACTTTCTTCTTCACTTCCATGGATGTAATCACCATAAACACGGCAGCCCCGTCCTTCATTGCTTCATCCACTTGTCTAGCAGTCACTGCTACACCCTCAACACCGACATCTTCCGGAAAAATAACCGTCTTCGTGAAACAGTTGATATGAATCTGATTAAATTGCAACCAATTCATACCCAGGATGACATCAAGTTGTTCCAACGGAAGGCACACTAAGTCCATTCCGAACTTTCTACCAAAAATATCAACTGGACAGTTCAAACAGGCAAACAAAGTAGTCACTGAACCCGACGCAGGAGTGTCAATGATCATACTTCCATGAATATCAGATATTTCCAAGTTCAGATGTTTAGCACAATCCAACGAAATAAACGAGTGAGTCGCTCCAGTATCTATTATTGCAATTAAAAGAGTGCCATGGATATTGTCATACCCCAAATTTGTCCTACCCCTTTACTGCTAACTGGCTTAGGCTTTGCATTCATGTACATACGTCACTCAGGTCATAATCCATACCCATGCATGCATACCATGGGTACTATTCAAAGGCTAGCAAGAGAAAACTCCATTGTAAAGAAGTTTGATCAGAGAATAAGAAAACAGAGGTAGAATCATGTGGCTCTATGTTCATTAAAGTCCTCCTGGATTGGGGTGTCTCTCTGCTTCAAATCAGGGCATTGATTGAAGAATGCAAGCTTGCAAACCGTCTGTTTCTTTAAATCAGGGTTTCTTTGACCAAAGTCAACCAGTTGACTTTCTGGTCAACATCTAATCAGGAATGGTTTCTATGTGTGAAAAGCTCCTCACACTGACTATGTGGATGTGTTTGTTTGACTGGATTTGACTGGAAGAGATTTAATCGGGAATTTCACCAGTAGTCGGAAAATCAGAACAGTTGACTTTCGGGTCAAAATCAGAAGAATTATTCAAATATTGACTTTTGGTGGAAAATCGGTCAAGAAAAGTCAAAGAATGAATAAAATCGAGAGTTTGACAAAATTTGCCCAAAATAGGAAAAATAAAAAAAAAGGAAGGTTTTTATACTTAGAAAATTTTTGATCCTCAAAAGCTTGATGAACAGTCCACTTCACCATCAAATTACACGTGTCAAAAGTCCTTATTTCAGAAAATTCCCGACATCAAAAATGTTCAGATCACGGCATGCTACAACTCTCTAGTTGGGAGTTTTTCCATTCGAAGCTTGGTTGAAGAGTTAACAGGGTGTGAAGTTGAGGTTTTTATTTGAATCAAGTCACAAAGCTGGGCAGATCTTTGGTCATACGTGAAGCATTTCTACAAACACATGGCATACCATCTTTGAGACAATATTCAGAAAACTACAAGCACTCAATTGATCTAAGTTTGGTATCATTCTATTCTCCTATATGCCTTCTACACAATGAGCAAAGAATCATTGGTTTTAGGTATGTGGTTTGGAAGATATGAGGCCTCAAAGTCATGACCGTGCCAAGGCACACGTTGCCGAGAATCCAGGCCAAGATCCAGGCCACGCGCGCAGCATTCCCACAAACACTTGGTGTGCCAATTTCAGATCCAAATTTCTTCCTCCACAAGTCTCCATGTTGGGCAAGCTTGGTCTCTAACTACTCTTCGCCGTGCCATCTATCTAATGAGCTCAAGAACATTGATTTTGGACGCGTGTGGATCAAGACACGAGAGCTCAAAGTAGTGCTTTGGCCAAGTCATGATTTTGCTATAAATATGAGTCAAAAATCTAAGTCTGTGTACAAAACAGGATCAGTTAGGCCAAGTGATGTTTGGGTGCATTTCTTAGCATGTTCCAAACTCCATCTCAACAACTTCCAAACATCAAAGTTATCCAATCCCATGCCCTCTTCACTTTGAGCACAAATTTGAATCAAATGATGGAGCACACCTAGAGTTATAAGTGTGCAAAGCCATCACCATGGACATGTTGAACCAAGTAGAGTTTGAGTTTTGTTTGCAACAACACACCAAACATCACTTATTTTGAAAGCCCATGCACGTGAAAGAGTGAGGAAAGGAAAATACTACAATACAACACACACCACTATAGCTACCATGTACACTCATGATATATAAGAAAATTCCTTCACAACACACGCGGACTTGACTCATTTTCCTTCTTCATTTTCACACTCTCCTCTCATCCCTCTTCTCTCTCTTCTCTCTCGCCTCCACCACCCACTGCCACCGTAACAAACTACAACGAACTACCTCCGGCAACCATAACCGCTTTTTCTCTCCACCGCCAACCACCCTAACAAACTCGTGACAACCTCTAACCACTGCCATGGATCCGTAGCAGCTTCACCATCATCGAACTTCGCCACCTTCATCATCATCTTCAACTCACCTTCACCACCACACCTTCATCAATCCCCAAGCTTCAGGCAGTTGAATCATCATCGTCAGCGTGTCCTCTCCTTCGATCGGATCATCATCATCACCATTGCTTCGTCGGTCTCGTCTCATATTTCTTGAAATGACGAATCCTCCATCAGGTTCTGAACGCCTGTGAGTTTATTTCTCAAAGGTCGACATCCTTCTCATAGCTAGCAGCGACGTCATCACGAAAGCGTAAAAGCGTGGAGGTTTCTCACGTCCCCGAGTCAAGAACTGTCTGAGGTAAGCCTTGAACTCCTCAGCATGTTAATTATTACGTTTTAAGATCAATGTAGTGATGGTTGATTATCGTTGAATGCTTGTGGTGGCTCTGTGTTGTTTAAACTCACATGACTCTGATTCTTGAATGTTCGTTTTCGTTATCCATGAGATGAAGTTGTTTAGTTGTGTGAATCGTGTGTTAGCGTCATGTGAGTGATTATGAAATTATTGATGTACTCATAATATGTTTGGTGAAGGTTAGCTATACTAGAGTTTAGCGAGAGGTCTCGGTTAGGATGTTAGAGGTAAGGTCAATAAAATCTAAGACCAGATCCGTAATCTACATGAAAATCGAGTGGAATGATGGAGATTTCGTGATTTTCTGGGCACATAAGTGTCGGCCGACGGCGGTTACTACCGGAGAAGATGACCGGAGCCATAGCTCCGGCGTCTGGTTCTGTGTGCATGCATTGATTCCGTTTTGCATACGTGGCGAGTCTGTATTCGTTCATTGCCCATGGTTTTGAAACTTTGTCCTTATCCATATGATTGCATCCCTTGGTGTCGCGTCATGATTGGTTCAGTTTTTTTCTCTTGGCATTTTATGACTTAGGTAAGAATGTGACCAATTGATGTATCTACATGTCACGTTTTAATACTCAATAACATATGCTGAGACATGATAATAAAAAACAAATAAAATGAAATGAAGGTGGAATAATGCAAGTTGGGCCTTGCGCACATGGGCCTTGTTACTATTCTGGAATCATACCCCTTCATTTCCAACACACCGTACGTATCTGGACCGGGCCTGGACGCCTCTGTTATCCCCACCCCCTGATTGCAGGTGCAGTCTTGCTTGTGCATAATATTAGTTCATAAAAATGCTTTTGCACCTCCTGCAGTTTAGATTTTAGATTCCATTTTAATTTTTGATTGTTTCTCCTGCTTTTATTTTTATAATTCCAATTTTAACTCAAATTAAAAATACATAAAAAATGTGTAAAAATTGTTTTTAGGTATTGTAGGGTGTGTAAATAATGTTCATATTTTTTGTTGATTTTTGTTAATTGTTTTGACGCTTTTAATAAACCTTTCTCTTTACAATATCTTGAATTCTCTTTTGTTTTTTAGCTTCCGTGTAAATAAATGTTGTTAATGGACTTAGAAATAATTTTAGTCCCGATTTTTTGCATAGAATTAATGGATGTATGTGCGCTTGTGAGTATCTTGTGTTTGCTATAATTCTCAATTTTATTTGTCGCATATTGATTTTCCTTTACCTATTCCATGTATAGTTCCTGTTATTAAATTGTATAGTTTTTCATTGTAAGTAAGAATTAGACAACACTTAGATTAGAACATAGAATTAGTTCCCCTATTTTCATTTCTTTTCTTTTCAACTTTTAAAATACTTAATAAAAATCGATGAAGATCATACCGTTGCTTTATTTCGTGGTAGGAAAGAAATGATTGAGGCGTAGGCCTCGATGTATGTTCTTTCCTACTTAGCGGAGAAGAAATGATTGAAGTGTGAAGCTTCGATGTATTTCTTAACCGTTGTTTAGAGAAACGATCGTGGTGTAGGCCTCGATGTGCATTCTCTAAATATTCACAAAAAACTCTTTTGTATCTCCTTTACTTAGCGGAGAAGAAATGATTGAAGTGTGAAGCTTCGATGTATTTCTTAACCGTTGTTTAGAGAAACGATTGTGGCGTAGGCCTCGATGTGCGTTCTCTAAATATGCAAAACAAAACTCTTTTTGGTATGATCTGAGTCACAAACAAATTCCCTTAAAAAAACACCAACCAAAAACGCTTCAAAAAACCTAATAAATGTTCAGACTTAAAACAAAAGTGAGGAAGTGATGCGAGACCTTGTAGTGGGTTCTCGTCATCATGGAATTACCCTTAAAAGATACAAACCAATCTCTTTTTCTCCTTTCTAAGGGCAAGTTATCTCCGCTCCATTGCATCCTAGGCTGTCCCCTTATGCAAGAGCGTGAGCGTTAACGCCGCCCAACTAAAAAACACAAAAACAAACAGAAAATCGTGAGCCGAGCTACGGTAACTCTGATTCCTGAAAAGGATACGTAGGCAGCGGGGTAGGGCCCGTGCGAGTACAATTATTTCTTTTCCCTACATTTTGCATTCATTTCGCATGTAGACATAGACATAGATACACACCCTTTAGATAGAAACAAACATAGGTGGATACCATCGAGTACGATGGGCATGAGGGGTGCTAATACCTTCCCCTCGCGTAACCGACTCCCGTACCTTGATTCTCTGGTCGCAAGACCCTGTTCCTTCCTTTGCTAGGTTTTCTGATATTCCTTTCCCTTATGGGATAAATATATTGGTGGCGACTCTGTTCATTTTTCGCGAGCGTGCGACAGCTGGCGACTCTGCTGGGGATGTTGCTAGACCTGTTGCTGGTCCATCCTTAGTGAGTCGATCCTAGCCTGCGTTTGTTTGTTTATTTACTGGGTGTTTATTTGTTTTTATGTCTATACCTTGTATATATGTTTGCATGTTTACTTTTCTGCCTGCATATCATGTTTATTTCTGTTTGCACATCATGCATATGGATTATGTTCTGTGTTCCTTGGGGTCTTCTGTTCTGTTTTGCAGGTTGGGTGGGATTGTTCTATGAGGTAAAAGGCCCAATACCCAGGCCATGAGTGATACCTTAGGAACTAGGAATAGAGTGGCCATGACGGACAGAAGACGTATGTCTGATTGATCCGATCATGTATCCACGGGCAGAGCTTGGTTGAAAGAGGCAATATCGTATGATTACGCCTACTTTCAATCCTCTGTTGGCTTTTTTGACCTACCTTGACCTAGACTACACCCGTGAGTGGGGAGGGATATACATGACAGGTACCGTTGGTGACTGTTCTGTTCTGCTGATGACTTGTGTTCTCATGGTTTCATTGTGCCTATGCCGGACCTTTGATCCTGCAACGTCCGATCTTATCCAGAGGCAACATACACTCCTCCTATGTGGGGAAACTTCCATTGCATCATTTACATCATGACATATTTACCTTCCAAAAAAAGAGAAAAGAAAAGAAAGAAAAGATGTAGTAAAAAAAAAAGAGAAAAAAGAAAAGAAGAAAAATAGTATTATTTCTCATATGCATGCCATTTTTCAGGGTATCCGAGGTTATTACTTTTCATCCAGGATGGCTAGCAACGTGACCGCTACCAGAGAAGCTACAAGGCGTACTCACACTTACAGTTTCCATCGCGAAGGTTTGGTTCAGTTGGGGCAATTGGGTGGATTGATCACTGGTCATAATAAAACTGTGTTCACTGAGAATTATGGAAACATCTTGACTCTTTTGGACTCACACGTCGACGAATGGGGTTTGTCTACTCTTCTCCAGTTCTACGATCCTGACTTGCGTTGTTTCACCTTCTCAGGCTATCAGTTGGCTCCCACTCTCGAGGAGTACTCTCACTTTCTCAATATCAAGATTCAACACAAGGTTCCTTTCGTGTGTGTCCCAGAGAAACCTGATTTGAACAACATTGCCAACGCTCTTTATTTGAGCATAGAAGACGTCCTTGGGAATTGGAAGAAGAATGGTAACACCCATGGTTTCTATATGAGTTTCTTGGTTGAGAGGGCCCAAGAGTTGGCTAACAAAAAGATGTGGGAGGCCTTCAACGCCCTTCTGGCCGTTTTGATTTATGGGATCGTGATGTTCCCTAACATTCACAAGTTCGTTGATCTGGCCGCTATATGTCTTTTTGTGGATAAGAATCCGGTCCCTACTTTGCTAGCCGATACGTACTATTCTGTTCACTCTCGATATGGGAAAGGAGGAGCCATAAGAAATTGTTTGCCGTTGTTATACACCTGGTTTACGTCCCACCTACCTACAAGTGGTCCTTTCGTTACTTCTACTCAGAAATGGCATCAAAGGATCATGGGGCTTACTGGAAATGACATTGTCTGGTGTCCTACTGGGATGGACGTAGAGGAGGTTATAACTAGTTGTGGTGCTTTTGACAATGTTCCCCTCATAGGAACAAAAGGTGTTATCAATTATAATCCTAAGCTAGCGCTGCGTCAATTGGGTTTTGCACTTGAAAACAAGCCTTTGGACAAAGAGATATTTGAATCCGTTTGCTTTGAGAAGGGAACCGATCTAAAAGGTTTAGAAAAAGTGGTGAGTGCCTGGAATGACATCCATACGAGTGATCAGATTTCTCTAGGTGAAAAGAATGCCGTTGCCAAACAAGCCTACACGGATTGGGTCGAAAATAGAGTTAAAGATCGTCTGTTGCCTTTCCCGAAGGTTAATCCTTTGTACAAGCAACCACCTAAGGTTCCAATTGCCATTACGCCTGCTGAGAATTGCATCCCAGTAAATATGGAAAGCACCCAATTGCACGAAAAGAAGTCAGATGCGCAACCGAAACATTGTCTTGTGGACCAGAAAAAGGTTGAGTTGACACACGAAGCCAAAATGCTGAAGGGAGGATCTTCCAGAGTTCAAAAGAGGGCTAGAACCGAAAAAGGTGAAAGAGATACTACTGTTACTGTCGAAGATCACCAGAAGATCCTAAAAAGGGCCATGAAAGAGGCAGAGGAGAAACTCAAGCGAGAGTACCGAGAAGACTTGAAAGCTTATAAGCTCAAGATAGAAAGGGATGCTAGAGTTGAAGTAAAGAATCTGAAAAAGAAACTGGAAGAAGAGACCACTAAAAGAATGGCAATTGAGACCCAACTGAAAGGAAGTCACCTCCGTAATACTCGACTAACAGAAGAAAATGCCAAGCTCAGAGATCGAATGATGGAGGACATATCTGAGAAGGATTATCTCCCAGAATGCAAAGGATGTGACGAACTCAGGGAGTGCTGCAAGAAGCTAGATGGGCATTTGTTTCGCAAAGATGAGGTGATTCAAAGCCTTCTTAAAGGAAGAGATCGAGAAGCAACCAAGAAACTGTTTGATGAAACTAAGAAGTGGAGCGACGAGCACTTCAGACAAGGAGGACCTCTGTTTTATATTCAGATGGATTGATGTTTGAGTCTGTATGTTTCGACCACCACCAGACTTGTTGGATGGGGTCTTTTATTTCCCTTGTTGAACTATCTTGTCAATGTATGGCTTGCCCAAGTTTAAATTTCTTGTTATGAATAAAAAAGAACTAGCTTCTCTTGATACTTATCTTTTGTCACATTGTTGGCTATTCTGGATCAATATTAAATCTTGGATACTCTGAAAATGGCACATCACGTCATACGCACACATGCACTCATACATTCACATTATCACATTGCATTTTTCAGGTTATTGTACAAGAAACTAATTGGGGTCCCTTACAGCAACAGATTTCTTTTCCGACGACGAAGCTGACTTTCTTACATCCTTACCGTACCCGGAGCAACGAGAGACTCATGGATCAATTTGAGCAGAACCAAGCTGCCCTCCGTAGGGATATGGATGTTATGGGGGAGAGAATGGCCCAACTTATGGAGACTCTCCATGCCGTTGTTCAAGGACAGGATGAACTCAGAAAGAGTGTCGCTAGTTTGGTCAAAGATACTCCTACCAATTCTGCTGACGGAGGGGTGAAAACTAAAGAGACTCCTATTAATGAGACACTGAAAGTAGTGGACGACCACCATGAGGTTATTGATCTTGAACATGATCTTACTGCTGAGTTGACTGAGACTGCTAAGATGTACCAAGCTCTTGAAGAACGTCTTAAGGCTGTTGAGGTTGCTAAAACTTCGAGTTTCGACACTGCTGCTATGTGCTTGGTACCTGGGATTGTTATTCCCCCGAAGTTCAAAGTGCCAGATTTTGATAAATACAAGGGAGTCACCTGTCCAGAGACTCACATTCGTTCCTACTGCCGTAAGATGGCTGCTCATGCTGAGAACGAGCCTCTGCTGATGCATTTCTTTCAGGATAGTCTCACTGGAGCCCCGTTGGAATGGTACATGAAACTTGAGAGGTCTAATGTCGGTACTTGGGGACAACTTGTCGACGCCTTCTTGAAACAATACCACTACAATACTGCTATGGCTCCCAGCCGTGCCCAGCTACAAAATATGTCACAGAAATCTGAAGAGTCTTTTAAAGAATACGCCCAGAGGTGGCGTGAACTTGCGTCCCGTGTCCAACCTCCTCTTTTGGACCGCGAGTTGATTGATCTGTTTATGGGGACTCTAAAAGGGCCGTATCTTCAGCACATGGTTAGTAATACTTCTCCTTCCTTTTCGGATGTGGTCATCATTGGTGAGAGGGTTGAGAACTGTGTCAAAGCTGGTACCATTCAAGGTGTTACTAATCCTAGCAACTCAAGTGGTAATGGTAAGAAGCCGTATTCTGGGTTTGTGAAGAAGAAGGAAGGTGAGACTAGCACTGCCTCTGTTGACCAAGGTCGAGCTCCTGCATATTCTGCTGTTCCACCTCCTTATTATCCGATGCCTTATGCTGTTCCAGGTCCGTATGTCCCTCAAGCATATGCTGCTGCTCTTCCACAACCATGGATGGCACCCCAACAGCCTTTCGTACCACAACAACAAGCCGCTGTTTCTCAGAATCGCCAACAGAATCCTAGGCCTCAAGGTCAAAGAGGTCCACAGAGGCAAAGATACCCTGACAGGCGTATAGATCCGGTTCCAATGCCGTATGCTCAGCTTCTTCCCCAATTACTTGCTGGTCAATTAGTGCAACTCCGCGAAATGGGTCCTCCACCTGACCCTCTTCCTCCTGGGTATGATGCGAATGCTCATTGTGAATTTCATTCTGGGGCTCCCGGCCACACAATTGAGAAATGCAGGGCATTCAAGTGGAAAGTCCAGGATCTTCTCGATGACAAGCTCATCTCGTTCACTCCTACTGGTCCTAATGTGCAGAATAATCCTATGCCTCCTCATGCCGGTGCGACCCATGCTATTGAGCTATGTGATGATCACATCCTAGTGAGTGATGTTAATGAGGTAAGGATGCCGCTAGCAGTTGTCAGAGAATATCTTATGCAACAAAAGGTTTTGTGTGAACTACATGACTACTGTTTGCAATGTTCTTCCAACCCTGAGGAATGCGTTAGGTTGAGAGAAGAAATCCAGAAACTAATGGATGAAGGTGTTCTTAGAGTGGAAAGGGTCGTTCCTGTCGAAGATGTGGCTACTCTAGAGATACCTTACTATCCTGCTGAGGTGTCAAAGAATCAGAGTACTCCTTTGGTCATTCGTGCTCCGGGTACTCCCTTGGTCATTCAGGCTCCGAGGACTCCTTTGGTTATTCAGGTTCCAAATGTTCCTTCGACTCCTTCAACCTCGTCTATTGTTCCCTCTCCTGTGAATGATTCTAAGGCTGTTCCCTGGAGTTATAATGCCGTGTATATTCGAGGGAAGAAATATGATTGTCCTCCGGTGGGTAATTCGAGCATCACTAATATTACTGGCACTAGTGGCATTACCCGTAGTGGTCGGATCTTTGCTGCCCCTCCTCCGCTTCCTAAAGAGACCAATAAAGAGGCTAGTACACAAGCAAAAGGAAAGCAAGTTGCTGTTGATCCTCCTGTGACACGTAATGCACAAGATGCCGAGCAACTCTTGAAAATCATTAAGAAAAGTGATTACAAAGTGATTGACCAACTCGATCAGACCCAAGCCAAGATCTCCATCTTGTCTCTCTTGGTACATTCTGAAGCTCATCGTGATGCTCTGATGAAAGTTCTGGCTTCCGCTCACGTAACTCAAGACATTACCGTGCCTCAGTTTGAAGGGGTTGTGACCAACATTGCTGCTGGTAATTGTTTGGGTTTTTCTGATGATGAGCTTCCACCTGAGGGTAGGGCACACAACAAAGCGTTGCATATCTCCGTCAAGTGTCTGGATGCTGTGTTGTCTCGAGTTCTGATTGATACTGGTTCTTCTCTTAATGTGATGCCCAAGACTACTTTGTTTAAGCTGAGTATGGATGGGATTATGATGAGACCATGCACTATGAGTGTCAGAGCGTTTGATGGCTCCAGAAGGTCCGTAGAAGGGGAAATTGATCTGCCTGTTTTGATTGGCCCTCACATGTTCTATATTGCCTTCTATGTCATGGATATAAGCCCTTCATACACTTGCCTCTTGGGTCGTCCTTGGATCCATGCTGCTGGGGCTGTGACATCTACCCTCCATCAGTGTTTGAAATTTGTTGTGAATGACAAGATTGTTGTGATCACTGGTGAAGAGGATTTGATTGTCAATAATCTGGCGTCATACCGTTATGTTGAAGTGGAGGGAGAGATACAAGAGACACCTTTTCAGGCCTTAGAGATTGTGTCGGTTGATAAACTCCCCGTGGTTGAGAATAAGAAAGAACTCGGAGCACCCCTCTCGTCTTTAAATGATGCTAAGGCCTTCTTAGAAGCTGGTACTCCCCATAGTGCCTGGGGCAAGCTGATTGATGTTCATGAGAAGCGAGACAAGTATGGCCTTGGGTATCAACCATCTTCCTCTACTCAGCTCAGCATAATTCCTGGAAAGAAGGTGATTCCCCCCATTTCTCAAGTGTTCGTCAGTGCAAGCACCAGTTCTGGAAGCCAGGTTCTCGCCGTGGATGATGATGATGAAGAAGATCTCTCCAGATTCATTTGCCATGCTGCGCCTGGACAGGAGCTCAACAATTGGACTATCTTGGACGTCCCCAGAGTCACTTTTATGGAGATGTAATTTTCTTGTTTCGATAAGTCATATGCTTCGCCCTAAGCATTTTGACCGCTTGTATAAAGAAGGGCCCCCATGTTGTTTCAATTTGTTTAATATTGAATGAAAATCATATCTTCGCATGCAATTACTGTTCCACTTCTTTCATTTTTGTTTTTTACTTTAAAAACTTTTTCAAAAATGGCAAAGCTTTTCTTTTCCCTTTTCTTTTTATGTGTTGCATTCTAAGGCATAAATCATCCATCGTGCAGATCTGGCTTGAATTCCATCAAAAATGATAATGTTACAGTTCCACGTCTTAATATCCTTGAGAGTCCAATTGACCAAGCTGATGAGGATAGTGGGGAAGATTGTGAAGTCCCCGAGGAATTGGCAAGACTGTTGAGACAAGAAGAGAAATCTATTCAGCCACATCAGGAAGCCATAGAAATCATCAACCTCGGTACAGAAGAAGCAAAGAGAGAAGTCAAGATAGGCGCCGCTTTGGAAAGTGAGGTAAAAAGAAGGTTGATTGAGTTGCTTCGAGAGTATGTTGATATCTTCGCCTGGTCATATGAAGACATGCCTGGTTTAGACACGGATATAGTTATGCACAGGCTACCTCTCAAACCAGAATGTCCGCCGGTAAAACAAAAACCACGGAGAACTCGACCTGATATGGCTTTGAAAATCAAGGAAGAAGTTGAAAAACAGTTGAAGGCTGGTTTCTTATCTGTGTGTGAATATCCTCCTTGGATTGCAAACATAGTACCCATTCCTAAGAAGGACGGAAAGGTACGCATGTGTGTCGACTACCGAGATTTGAATAGGGCAAGTCCGAAGGATGATTTCCCTCTGCCTCATATTGATGTGCTAGTCGACAACACTGCTCAGTATTCGGTATTCTCCTTCATGGACGGTTTTTCTGGCTATAATCAAATAAAAATGGCTCCCGAAGATATGACCAAGACTACTTTTACCACTCCGTGGGGTACGTATTGTTATAAAGTGATGCCTTTTGGTCTTAAGAATGCCGGTGCAACATATCAACGAGCGATGGTGACTCTCTTCCATGACATGATCCATAAAGAGATTGAGGTGTACGTCGATGATATGATTGCAAAATCCCAAACTGAGGAGGAACACTTGGTATATCTTGAGAAACTGTTTGCTCGTTTGCGTAAATTCAAGTTGAGGCTTAATCCAAACAAGTGCACTTTCGGAGTGCGATCTGGAAAATTACTTGGATTCATTGTGAGCCAACGAGGGATTGAGGTCGACCCTGACAAAGTAAGAGCAATACAGAATATGCCGGCACCAAAGAATGAAAAAGAGGTCCGAGGGTTCCTTGGGAGATTGAATTACATAGCCAGGTTCATTTCTCATCTCACTGACACCTGTGAACCCATCTTCAAACTGCTGCGCAAGAATCAAGATATCCGTTGGGATAATCATTGTCAAGAAGCTTTTGAGAAGATTAAACAGTATCTCCAAGAGCCGCCAATTCTCATGCCTCCGGTTCCTGGGAGGCCGCTTCTTATGTACTTAACTGTGCTCGAAGGATCTATGGGGTGTGTGTTGGGCCAACATGACGAGTCTGGTCGAAAAGAGTGCGCCATTTATTACCTGAGCAAAAAGTTTACCGATTGTGAATCCCGCTACTCACTACTCGAGAAAACTTGCTGTGCTTTGGTATGGGCTGCTCGCCGACTGAGGCAGTATATGTTGACTCATACCACTCTATTGATCTCCAAAATGGACCCGATAAAGTACATCTTTGAAAAGCCGGCTCTTACAGGAAGACTAGCCCGATGGCAAATGCTTTTATCAGAATATGATATCCAGTATGTCACACAGAAGGCCATCAAAGGGAGTGTCCTTGCGGATCATCTTGCTCATCAGCCATTAGAAGAGTATCAGCCAATGAAGTTTGACTTTCCTGATGAGGATATCATGAAACTGGATGATGATGAAGGACCCGAACCAGGGGAGCGATGGACTCTCACGTTCGATGGTGCATCAAATGCTATGGGCCATGGTATTGGGGCAGTTTTGACTTCTCCTCGTCAAACTCACATCCCTTTTACAGCTAGAATATGCTTTGATTGCACAAACAATGTCGCAGAATATGAAGCTTGCATAATGGGTCTCGAAGCGGCCATTGATATGAGGATCAAGATCCTTGAGGTGTATGGGGATTCTGCCTTGGTCATACATCAAGTAAGAGGTGATTGGGAAACACGACACCCCAATTTAGTTCCTTACAAGGACTATATTTTGGAGTTGTTGCCCGCTTTTGAGGAAATCACTTTCAATCACATCCCCCGAGAGGAAAATCAATTGGCAGATGCTTTGGCTACTTTGGCGGCTATGTTCAGAGTTAGCTCCCCTAAAGAAGTACCAGACATAACGATCCTCCGTTACAAGGAACCTGCCCATGTGTTCCCTGCTCATTGTCTCACTACTGAAGATGTGTATGATGAAAAGCCATGGTATTACGACATCAAGAGGTATGTTGAGAAGCAAGAGTATCCCGAAGATGCTACGATTGGTGATAAGCGAACGCTTCGAAGGTTAGCATCCAAGTTCTTCTTGTCAGGAGACGTCCTGTACAAAAGAAACTATGATTCAGTTTTGCTCAGATGCGTGGATAGACACGAAGCAGAACTGATCATGCGGGAAATTCATGAAGGATCTTTCGGAACTCATTCCAGTGGACATTCTAGGGCCAAAAAGATCTTGCGAGCAGGATATTACTGGATGACGATTGAAAGTGATTGTTATGTGTACGTGAAGAAATGTCACAAATGTCAAGTGTATGCTGACAGAATTCATGTTCCCCCGACTCCTCTGAATGTCCTGACATCACCTTGGCCCTTTGCTATGTGGGGCATAGATATGATTGGACGGATAGAGCCGCAAGCTTCAAATGGACACAGATTTATTCTTGTTGCTATCGACTACTTCACCAAATGGGTTGAAGCTGCGTCGTACAAGAACGTGACCAAGCAAGTCGTTACTCGCTTCATCAAGAAAGAGATCATATGCCGATATGGGATTCCAAACAAGATCATCACTGATAATGGGTCCAATCTTAATAACAGAATGATGGCAGAGTTGTGTGAAGAGTTCAAGATTGAACATCACAATTCATCACCCTATCGGCCAAGGATGAATGGCGCCGTCGAAGCTGCTAACAAGAATATAAAGAAGATTGTCCAGAAGATGGTTAGAACGTATAAAGATTGGCATGAGATGTTGCCATTTGCTTTGCATGGCTATAGAACTTCTGTTCGTACTTCAACTGGGGCAACTCCCTTCTCTCTTGTCTACGGCATGGAGGCTGTATTACCTGTCGAAGTGGAAATTCCTTCGTTGAGAGTCTTGATGGACGCCAAACTCGATGAAACAGAATGGGTTCAAACGAGGCTTGATCATCTCAATCTAATTGAGGAGAAACGCTTATCTGCTATCTGCCATGGCCAGTTGTATCAAAAGAGGATCAAGAAAGCATATGACAAGAAGATTCGGCCTCGAGAATTCCACACAGGTGACCTAGTCGTAAGGAAGATCTTGCCAATTCACACTGATCCAAGGGGCAAATGGACTCCCAACTATGAGGGACCATACATTGTGAAGAAAGCATTTTCAGGTGGTGCTTTAATTCTGACAAAGATGGATGGGGAAGACGTTCCGCTTCCAGTCAATTCAGACTCAGTCAAAAAATACTACGCATAAAAGACCCGCTAGGTCGACGTACCTAGGCAAAAATAAGGGCATCCCGGCAAACCAAAAAGGTTTGGGCAAAAATTAGGGATAAAACAAAAGAGAATAACCCGCTAAGTTGAAAACCCGAAAGGGCGACTTAGGCAAAAAGGGGTATCCCGCTGGATGGAAAACCCGAAAGGGCGATCCAGGCAAAAGTTAGGGATCAAAAGCGAGAGGCTGCAGTCTGAATATCCTTCACAAAGACCACTATACGCCTTTGGCAAAACGGACAGATCAATCCAACCGCTACCCTTCTGAAGCAAAGCATTGAGAGGATCAAGGATATGGGAACTGTAGCAATATCAGTTTTAGTGGAAATCCGAGCATTTCTCTTTGCCATTTCGCTCTTTGTGTTTGTATTTTCTTTTTCGCAACTACCTCATTTAGGAGTTGCTTCCGTGTACAGAAGCCTGTTCACAGGCACTCCATCAATGAAATAATCTTTTGATGCAAAAGCTTTCTTTCTTTCTTTTCACTTTACGCATGCGAGGTGTGATTTAATTCGTTATTAAACATTGCATTGAGAACATGGGGGGCAATAATCACAAAATCAAAACGAAACATGATGTTACGTAAACATAAAAGTGCTCGAAGGGGCACCATTTGCATCCGAACGTTGTTTTCTGTGCAGGTTGCAGGTTCTAGCCATCATCTTGACTCAGGACGTGTCACAAAGGTCATCATCATCCCGCATGAAAGTTCCAGAGTATAATTCATCAGTACTGGTAAGCATGAAGCACCTGAAAAGGTCCATATCCCTCTTCCATATGACAGACGAAGAGTGGTCTCTCAGAATTCACGATTCCCCAAGCAGTATAAGATGTAAGGAAAGTCGAGCAAAGTCACTTCCTCCCCAACAGAGTTATGTTCTAATCCTCCACACAGTTGCCAATCATCTTTGGCACTGTGAGGTTTTCAACGCCCACCCACAATGGCGTCTCAAGATCGCAAGCAACGGACCCCAATGATCCTACTCTCCGGTTCCCTCACTAATGCCTTTATTTGGCACTCTTTGCATATAGAATCCATTGCATATAGCATTTGCATTCTCAAAAGCGTAGCATATCCATCAAAATGGAACATTACGCCATAGAAAAAGTCAAATATGCATACAAAGCATAAGCCAGATAATACAAATCACCCCTCTATCAGGACAACGATACATCCTCACATAAAATGCCCTTACAAATTCCAATTGGTATCTGCTACTACATCGCAAATCTCCTCCACCCACGGTGCCGATGCCTGGTGTCCCAATCCCCAATAAGTCCATCTACTAAGTCTTTTGATGCTCGTCTGTGTCATTCTTTCGATACTCGTCTGTATCTCTTTTGATGCTCGTCCGTGTCATTCTTTCGATGCTCGTCCGTGTCATTCTTTCGATACTCGTCTGTATCTCTTTTGATGCTCGTCCGTGTCATTCCTTCGATACTCGTCTGTATCCCCTTTTGATGCTCGTATGTGTCATTCCTTCGATACTCGTCTGTGTCTTCTTTTGATGCTCGTCTGTGTCATTCTTTCGATACTCGTCTGTATCTCTTTTGATGCTCGTCCGTGTCATTCTTTCGATGCTCGTCCGTGTCATTCTTTCGATACTCGTCTGTATCTCTTTTGATGCTCGTCCGTGTCATTCCTTCGATACTCGTCTGTATCCCCTTTTGATGCTCGTATGTGTCATTCCTTCGATACTCGTCTGTGTCTTCTTTTGATGCTCGTCTGTGTCATTCTTTCGATACTCGTCTGTATCTCTTTTGATGCTCGTCCGCGTCATTCTTTCGATGCTCGTCCGCGTCATTCTTTCGATACTCGTCTGTATCTCTTTTGATGCTCGTCCGTGTCATTCTTTCGATACTCGTCTGTGTCTTCTTTTGATGCTCGTCCGTGTCATTCTTTCGATACTCGTCTGTGTCTTCTTTTGATGCTCGTCCGTGTCATTCTTTCGATACTCGTCTGTGTCTTCTTTTGATGCTCGTATGTGTCATTCTTTCGATACTCGTTTGTATCTCCCTCAAAAAACAATTGTCTATGACACTTTATCTTTCTGTCAAACCTACCCCTCTCCCGATCAGTTCCATGTAAATATCCACCCTTTTGGGAACCTTGTATTGGCACCTCAAGTAACGTTACAAGCTACCACTATTCAAACCCATTACTCACTGTGAATATATCCGCCAGCAAAACAAATTCCTCTCTTTCCCCAGCAGATATCAAAACAAAAACAAAGAATAAAGATCACTCCATCTTTTCAGGACAAATTTCAGGTCTTTGATATTTAATCTTCTTCTACCTCGAATGTTCGAAAGGCTAACGCCAATCTCACCTTCGGGCTTAAGATGATTAAATAGGGGCAGCTGTCATACCCCAAATTTGTCCTACCCCTTTACTGCTAACTGGCTTAGGCTTTGCATTCATGTACATACGTCACTCAGGTCATAATCCATACCCATGCATGCATACCATGGGTACTATTCAAAGGCTAGCAAGAGAAAACTCCATTGTAAAGAAGTTTGATCAGAGAATAAGAAAACAGAGGTAGAATCATGTGGCTCTATGTTCATTAAAGTCCTCCTGGATTGGGGTGTCTCTCTGCTTCAAATCAGGGCATTGATTGAAGAATGCAAGCTTGCAAACCGTCTGTTTCTTTAAATCAGGGTTTCTTTGACCAAAGTCAACCAGTTGACTTTCTGGTCAACATCTAATCAGGAATGGTTTCTATGTGTGAAAAGCTCCTCACACTGACTATGTGGATGTGTTTGTTTGACTGGATTTGACTGGAAGAGATTTAATCGGGAATTTCACCAGTAGTCGGAAAATCAGAACAGTTGACTTTCGGGTCAAAATCAGAAGAATTATTCAAATATTGACTTTTGGTGGAAAATCGGTCAAGAAAAGTCAAAGAATGAATAAAATCGAGAGTTTGACAAAATTTGCCCAAAATAGGAAAAATAAAAAAAAAGGAAGGTTTTTATACTTAGAAAATTTTTGATCCTCAAAAGCTTGATGAACAGTCCACTTCACCATCAAATTACACGTGTCAAAAGTCCTTATTTCAGAAAATTCCCGACATCAAAAATGTTCAGATCACGGCATGCTACAACTCTCTAGTTGGGAGTTTTTCCATTCGAAGCTTGGTTGAAGAGTTAACAGGGTGTGAAGTTGAGGTTTTTATTTGAATCAAGTCACAAAGCTGGGCAGATCTTTGGTCATACGTGAAGCATTTCTACAAACACATGGCATACCATCTTTGAGACAATATTCAGAAAACTACAAGCACTCAATTGATCTAAGTTTGGTATCATTCTATTCTCCTATATGCCTTCTACACAATGAGCAAAGAATCATTGGTTTTAGGTATGTGGTTTGGAAGATATGAGGCCTCAAAGTCATGACCGTGCCAAGGCACACGTTGCCGAGAATCCAGGCCAAGATCCAGGCCACGCGCGCAGCATTCCCACAAACACTTGGTGTGCCAATTTCAGATCCAAATTTCTTCCTCCACAAGTCTCCATGTTGGGCAAGCTTGGTCTCTAACTACTCTTCGCCGTGCCATCTATCTAATGAGCTCAAGAACATTGATTTTGGACGCGTGTGGATCAAGACACGAGAGCTCAAAGTAGTGCTTTGGCCAAGTCATGATTTTGCTATAAATATGAGTCAAAAATCTAAGTCTGTGTACAAAACAGGATCAGTTAGGCCAAGTGATGTTTGGGTGCATTTCTTAGCATGTTCCAAACTCCATCTCAACAACTTCCAAACATCAAAGTTATCCAATCCCATGCCCTCTTCACTTTGAGCACAAATTTGAATCAAATGATGGAGCACACCTAGAGTTATAAGTGTGCAAAGCCATCACCATGGACATGTTGAACCAAGTAGAGTTTGAGTTTTGTTTGCAACAACACACCAAACATCACTTATTTTGAAAGCCCATGCACGTGAAAGAGTGAGGAAAGGAAAATACTACAATACAACACACACCACTATAGCTACCATGTACACTCATGATATATAAGAAAATTCCTTCACAACACACGCGGACTTGACTCATTTTCCTTCTTCATTTTCACACTCTCCTCTCATCCCTCTTCTCTCTCTTCTCTCTCGCCTCCACCACCCACTGCCACCGTAACAAACTACAACGAACTACCTCCGGCAACCATAACCGCTTTTTCTCTCCACCGCCAACCACCCTAACAAACTCGTGACAACCTCTAACCACTGCCATGGATCCGTAGCAGCTTCACCATCATCGAACTTCGCCACCTTCATCATCATCTTCAACTCACCTTCACCACCACACCTTCATCAATCCCCAAGCTTCAGGCAGTTGAATCATCATCGTCAGCGTGTCCTCTCCTTCGATCGGATCATCATCATCACCATTGCTTCGTCGGTCTCGTCTCATATTTCTTGAAATGACGAATCCTCCATCAGGTTCTGAACGCCTGTGAGTTTATTTCTCAAAGGTCGACATCCTTCTCATAGCTAGCAGCGACGTCATCACGAAAGCGTAAAAGCGTGGAGGTTTCTCACGTCCCCGAGTCAAGAACTGTCTGAGGTAAGCCTTGAACTCCTCAGCATGTTAATTATTACGTTTTAAGATCAATGTAGTGATGGTTGATTATCGTTGAATGCTTGTGGTGGCTCTGTGTTGTTTAAACTCACATGACTCTGATTCTTGAATGTTCGTTTTCGTTATCCATGAGATGAAGTTGTTTAGTTGTGTGAATCGTGTGTTAGCGTCATGTGAGTGATTATGAAATTATTGATGTACTCATAATATGTTTGGTGAAGGTTAGCTATACTAGAGTTTAGCGAGAGGTCTCGGTTAGGATGTTAGAGGTAAGGTCAATAAAATCTAAGACCAGATCCGTAATCTACATGAAAATCGAGTGGAATGATGGAGATTTCGTGATTTTCTGGGCACATAAGTGTCGGCCGACGGCGGTTACTACCGGAGAAGATGACCGGAGCCATAGCTCCGGCGTCTGGTTCTGTGTGCATGCATTGATTCCGTTTTGCATACGTGGCGAGTCTGTATTCGTTCATTGCCCATGGTTTTGAAACTTTGTCCTTATCCATATGATTGCATCCCTTGGTGTCGCGTCATGATTGGTTCAGTTTTTTTCTCTTGGCATTTTATGACTTAGGTAAGAATGTGACCAATTGATGTATCTACATGTCACGTTTTAATACTCAATAACATATGCTGAGACATGATAATAAAAAACAAATAAAATGAAATGAAGGTGGAATAATGCAAGTTGGGCCTTGCGCACATGGGCCTTGTTACTATTCTGGAATCATACCCCTTCATTTCCAACACACCGTACGTATCTGGACCGGGCCTGGACGCCTCTGTTATCCCCACCCCCTGATTGCAGGTGCAGTCTTGCTTGTGCATAATATTAGTTCATAAAAATGCTTTTGCACCTCCTGCAGTTTAGATTTTAGATTCCATTTTAATTTTTGATTGTTTCTCCTGCTTTTATTTTTATAATTCCAATTTTAACTCAAATTAAAAATACATAAAAAATGTGTAAAAATTGTTTTTAGGTATTGTAGGGTGTGTAAATAATGTTCATATTTTTTGTTGATTTTTGTTAATTGTTTTGACGCTTTTAATAAACCTTTCTCTTTACAATATCTTGAATTCTCTTTTGTTTTTTAGCTTCCGTGTAAATAAATGTTGTTAATGGACTTAGAAATAATTTTAGTCCCGATTTTTTGCATAGAATTAATGGATGTATGTGCGCTTGTGAGTATCTTGTGTTTGCTATAATTCTCAATTTTATTTGTCGCATATTGATTTTCCTTTACCTATTCCATGTATAGTTCCTGTTATTAAATTGTATAGTTTTTCATTGTAAGTAAGAATTAGACAACACTTAGATTAGAACATAGAATTAGTTCCCCTATTTTCATTTCTTTTCTTTTCAACTTTTAAAATACTTAATAAAAATCGATGAAGATCATACCGTTGCTTTATTTCGTGGTAGGAAAGAAATGATTGAGGCGTAGGCCTCGATGTATGTTCTTTCCTACTTAGCGGAGAAGAAATGATTGAAGTGTGAAGCTTCGATGTATTTCTTAACCGTTGTTTAGAGAAACGATCGTGGTGTAGGCCTCGATGTGCATTCTCTAAATATTCACAAAAAACTCTTTTGTATCTCCTTTACTTAGCGGAGAAGAAATGATTGAAGTGTGAAGCTTCGATGTATTTCTTAACCGTTGTTTAGAGAAACGATTGTGGCGTAGGCCTCGATGTGCGTTCTCTAAATATGCAAAACAAAACTCTTTTTGGTATGATCTGAGTCACAAACAAATTCCCTTAAAAAAACACCAACCAAAAACGCTTCAAAAAACCTAATAAATGTTCAGACTTAAAACAAAAGTGAGGAAGTGATGCGAGACCTTGTAGTGGGTTCTCGTCATCATGGAATTACCCTTAAAAGATACAAACCAATCTCTTTTTCTCCTTTCTAAGGGCAAGTTATCTCCGCTCCATTGCATCCTAGGCTGTCCCCTTATGCAAGAGCGTGAGCGTTAACGCCGCCCAACTAAAAAACACAAAAACAAACAGAAAATCGTGAGCCGAGCTACGGTAACTCTGATTCCTGAAAAGGATACGTAGGCAGCGGGGTAGGGCCCGTGCGAGTACAATTATTTCTTTTCCCTACATTTTGCATTCATTTCGCATGTAGACATAGACATAGATACACACCCTTTAGATAGAAACAAACATAGGTGGATACCATCGAGTACGATGGGCATGAGGGGTGCTAATACCTTCCCCTCGCGTAACCGACTCCCGTACCTTGATTCTCTGGTCGCAAGACCCTGTTCCTTCCTTTGCTAGGTTTTCTGATATTCCTTTCCCTTATGGGATAAATATATTGGTGGCGACTCTGTTCATTTTTCGCGAGCGTGCGACAGATATAACACGTACCTTTAATCAATCGATCCTCTGGAGTAGTCTCTGAACCTGATAAAGCGAAAACTTTACCCCCAGCTTGATTCTTCTTTGTCTTAGGACACTGTGGACTAATGTGACCTTCTTCACCACAGTTATAACAAGTCACCGTCCTTCCCTTGCAGTCAACAGCAATGTGGCCTGCTTTACCACACCTGTAGCACTTCTTCTCTTCGCTTTTGCACTCGTGAACACGATTTCCAGGTTCCCCACACTTAAAGCACTTAACAGGAGCACTAGAGTCTCCCCCACTAGGCTTCTTCCAACTTCCAGCTTTATAATTACCTCTACCATATGGTTTACCACGGTCCATAGGCTTCTTCCCTTTCTTGTCAACTAACTCGCGAGAGTGAGATGACTTTAGCTTGAGGTTATCCTCTTCATAGATCCTACTACAGTCCACCAAATCTGTAAACCGACGAATCCTCTGGTACCTGATTCCCTGCTTAATTTCATCACGGAGACCATTCTCGAACTTAACACATTTCGAAAATTCGCTCGCTTCATCATTGTTATAGTGGACATAGTACTTGGCCAGCTCAACAAACTTTGAAGCATACTCCGGCACAGTCATGTTACCTTGTGTCAGCTCCAAAAACTCAACTTCTTTCCTGCCCCGAACATCCTCAAGAAAGTACCTCCTCAGGAATTCTCGCCTGAATACAGCCCAAGTGATCGCTACACCTGCAGATTCAAGTTCATCTCTACTAGCCATCCACCAATCATCAGCTTCTTCAGACAGCATGTGAGTCCCATACCTCACCTTCATATTTTCAGTACAATCGATCACTCTGAAGATCCTTTCGATTTCCTTCAGCCACCTCTGAGCTCCTTCGGGATCGTGCGTGCCCTTGAACAACGGAGGATTGTTCCTCTGAAAGCTATTCAGCTGCCTGTCAGCACCAATACCAGCTCCATTGGCATTCCCTCCTAATACACCAGCAATCATGCCCAGAGCCTCAGCAATCGCGTCGTCATTTCTTCCTCCTCTTCCGGCCATTGTTCTGCTAAATATCAGACAATATTCATTAGAACAAGAAGTATCGACAGTGTCAACTTTACACTAATAGTATACGAAGGATTAACCGACACTAAGACTCTGACTCAAACGACCAACTATGCTAAGACAAAGAGAAACGGGGACAAAGGGTCACCTTGGCGCAAACCCCGTTGAACCTTGAAATCTTTCGTAGCACTCCCGTTTACTAACACGGACATGTGGCTATTAAAAACACAAGCTTCCATCCACTTCATCCAAGTGCCTCCGAATCCAATTTTGTTTCAAATAAGCCTAAGATACTTCCAAGAAACCGAGTCAAAATCTTTTTCGAAATCGACCTTAAGCAAGAAGCAATCCTTTTTCCTCTTTTTGGACCAATCTAGAATCTCATTTACCAACAAAATCCCATCAAGCATATATCTTCCCGGAACAAACACGGTTTGATTGGAAGAAATCAAAGTCCCAATCACCTTTTTAATCCTTATTGCCAACAACTTCGCCAAAATTTTGTAGAGGCTACCCACAAGACAAATAGGACGATATTCGGCTAAATCTTGAGAATTCCTAAACTTTGGTATGAGTGTGATAAAAGATGAAGTAATGGATTTCACGAGCGTACCTTTAGAGTGAATGTCGGAGCAAAAACTCATGATATCCCCTTTGAGGAGCGGCCAAAAGCTTTTAAAGAACTCAATCGAAAAGCCATCCGGACAGGGGCTCTTGTGACCATCGCAATACCATATTGCCTCCTTAACTTCCGTTTCTGAGAACGGCCTCTCCATCTCCTCCCTATCCGCTTGAGAAAAAGAAGAGATAGGAATATTCAAAGGCTCGGGTCTGTTAGCTTCTGCTTCCTTAAAGAAGCCACTAAAGTGGTTGAAGATGTAGTCTTTAATATCCTTGACCTCCTCTAAAGATACCGTGCCGGAGTTAAGAGAGCATAACAAGTTCCTCCGTTTTCTGAATTTCAAGGAATTGTGGAAGTAACGGGAATTCCGGTCTCCTTCGGAAAGCCAAAGTTGCCTCGATTTTAAGCGGAGCAATCCTTCTTTTTTGTTTAGATTGAGCCAAAAATATTCCAACGCTTTGGCTCTTTTACGAACCACCTCCTTCAAAACGTTACCTGCAAAACGAACAAACTCGTTATCTAAAAACCGCATCTCCTCGCATGCCTTGTCGATGTTTAGATCTACCCAACCATACACCACTTTGTTCCACCACGATAATCTCCTTTTTAGAACTTTCAGTTTCTCATTCGAGACAAAATCACCCCTTCCTTTAACATTGATCTTTCCCCATTCAATTTCCACAAATTTGTGGAAATCTTTGTGTTTAAGCCAAGAGTTATTAAACTTGAAGGCTTTAGGGCCCCAATCTTTACGATTCTCATTAATCCAAATCGGCGCGTGATCGGAAACGTCCCTCCCTCCTATGTATTGCCCTTCTATTTTCCATAACTCCATGAAGCAATTCGTAAGCATAAACCTGTCAATCCTGCTCATGGCCTTGCCATTATTGTTAAACAACGTGAATTTTCCTCCCAAAGTGGGTGGGTCCACAAGATCCATCTCCTTAATAAAATTCTTGAAGCACTCGATTTCCTTTTTATAACTTTTATTAGACAATCCTACTCTTTCCTCTCTGTTGGAAATGGTGTTGAAGTCACCTCCCACGCACCAAGATCCCGAAGGATTGTTGTTTTTAAAGTCAATCAATTTCTTCCAAGTTCTTTTTCTATTTGAGAAGTCACAGGAGGCATACACATTCACGAAGTAACACAATCTCCCTTCTATCTCAATGCACAAACCTAAAAACACTTCTCCTCTAAAGCTGAATAAAAGTAAGAACAAGTCCTTTTTCCACATAGTAACAATTCCCCCCGACGCGCCTACAAAATCCGAAGAAGACCAATTAACATTGTCGCTGCCCCACAGGTCCTTGATAACACCTTCATCCATTCTGGTTATTTTTGTTTCTTGTAAAAACACAATGTCAGCATCCCTCTCACGGATAAGATTACTAATTCTCTTCCTTTTTATTAAGTTGCAACCACCTCTTATGTTTAGAGAGAAAATAATCATGAAAGTACCTTGATCGCCTTTTCCCTTTTTCTGCATTTGAATCCCTCCTTTCAGACTCCTGAAGCTTCAAGATGGGATTAAAATCCTCTGATACATTTGTGATCCCTAGCCTGCTCATAGAGTTCCACAACCCCTCAGATACCTTCCCCATTGTCCCTTTAGCGATTCTGAAGTTGCAGTTTCTAATGTCGAAACTAGACAGAGAGTCGAAAGAGAGGGGTATGTCAGCGGATAAATAATTATCTTTGACGAATAAGGACTTAGTACCTAAGAGAGACGGTTCCTGGTATAGTAGAAAGCGATTTTCCACAGGGTAAGCAAAATGCTCCACCTTTGACCCCAAATTCAGGACTTCTCTCATCTTTCTCCTGACGGATTTCGAATTTTTCATTCTGGTATACTGCTCATCGAAGCTCAGCGCAAGATTAGTCTCCTTGTTCCCTATTCCGTAATTGCCCAGATTTTTTTCAAAAAAGATCTTCTTGGTCGAAACCCCAACGCTTAGGTTGGGAACGGAATCCCCCACATAATTGATGTCGTGACCTGCAGAAACAGGCTTCAATAGAGCCTGAGAAGAGATTAATGGGCTGATGGGCACGGACGGCCCACTACCTGGTTCGGATACAGCAAGAGAAATGGGTCTAAAAGGAGATATGTTGGAATTAATGAAAACTCCTGCTGGCCCCACAAGCTTTGCCACGTCAACCTCAGAAAAGTTTTTAGCTGACTCTACAGTGCAGGCTATTTGACTGAGCGTGTTGTTAGAAATGTTGTCTGAAGGGCTATTGCAAGCAGCATTAAAGACAGAAGAGACATTTTTCGTGCAAGAGCCATTAATATTTCCTGAGTCAACATGAACTTTTTCCACATTTCAGCCTTTCCTTCTTCTGCTGTCCTTTTGCAATACAACAAGTCACCATCGTTGCACCAAATAGCTGGACTGCCTGAGTTAGGGAAGCTCACCGCAAAAGAATCGTCACCATAATCTTTCTCCGAAGAGGTATTGTTGCTACCTTCACAATCACTAGAAGAATACTCGTCGTCGAAACAGTCTTCCTTAGCCTCCGTCCTTACCATGGATTCCTCTATGACCATCAGATTTAACCAAGATCCATCCAGGCACACAGAAGCCTTTCTTATGATGGGCTCTAAAGACATGGTGAACATCATGAAGGAGAGGACATCTAATCTTTATATCCGTTGAATAACGAAACTTTGTCACCATGCAGTGTAACGAAATAGTACATATATTATATACATATTAACTTTGCATAAACTTGGTAGTTTATTTATCCTTATTAAAAGATGTATTAGTATATCTATATATGCATATAATATATATTGTTCTAGTTTTAATAATTATATCTCTCAGATTATAGTTTTCTATTTGAGTATAAAGATAAAGTAACACTACCATAATGTTAGAATTGTTTCAAATGATAAATTACATTTCTGAAACATTTATATGGAAGAGACATGAGCATATTAATTTATTAATTTGAAATTATTATTAAAATGAAATTTGTTAATTTATTAGAGTGTATGTTAAATTTTGTAAATGAATTTTGATTTGGATGTTACGTGAATAACATTTTGTGAGACTTATTATTATAAGACATATAAATATCCTTCAAATATGATTCATAAAGAGATCTAGAATTTTAAGAACCTTATCGTGGAGGATAAGGAATTTGAGATTCCTACAAATAAGAACCTTGTGAGGAAGGTTCTCCGCAGATTATTGAAACACAAACCAAAAGTTCGTCAATGATTGTTGAAAAACAAATCGAACTTAGAATAAGCAGAAAGTCTGAAACACTAAGGATCTAGAACCGAACAAAATTGATTGTTGACATTTTTTTTATCTAGTAAAAAAAATAGTGAGAATTTTGTTCGTAATATTCCTATTACTCTTCAAGTGAAAGATGATCCTAAGAATTACAATGAAGAAGTAACTTAAATGGACTTCTCTTGGAAGGATGATATCCAAGACGAAATGGATTCAACAATGTCAAACCATATTTGAGAACTTGTCGATCTACTTAAAAGATCAAGATCCATAGGATGAAAATGGATGTTTAGAAGAAAGTATCATAGTGATGGTACATTAAACATCTACAATGATTGATTAGTAACCAAGGGTTTTAGACAAAAGAAAGATGTTGATTATTTTGAAACATATGCACTAGAAGCAAGCATAATGAAAATTATAGTTTTGTTTGCATTAGCTTCATCAACTAGATGTCAAAACAATATTCATAAATAGAAATCTCAATGAGGAGATTTATATGGAAAAATCATAAGGTTATATGCCTCCGGGCAATGAATAAAAGGTGTGAAAGTTTGTTAAATCCTTGTATGGATTAAAATATGTACCAAAACAATGGCATCAAAAGTTTGATTCTATCATTGCAAGATTCACAAATTAAAAGGGAGACACACAACTTAGGGGGAGACTTTCTATTTTATTAAAATATTAATTCAAAGAGTTTGTCATTATCAAAAAGGGGGAGATTGTGAAGAATATATCTTATATATAATTTTGATGAAGACAAAGATTATCAAAGAAGAAAATGATCAAAATTGTCATGCACATCAATGATCACGTTGATAAAGAAGGTTGAACATAAAAACTCAAGCGAATATTTAAATGAAGTGAACTTAACTAAGGTACTCATTGCAATTTATACTATACTATTTTAAATTTCTCATTATTTTATCTCTCACTTCATCTAAAAACCTTCTTGCATCATCATACATGATTATCTAAAAAACCTTATTCATCTAATTCTTGTGACAAGCGTTTGTACACAAAGTTGTGTGAGAATATTGTGATATTCCTTTGTTTCTATGTTGATTACATGTTGATCATTAGAAACAAGATGAATGGAGTCTTAGAAACAAAGAGGTTTCTAGCTTTCATATTCAAGATGAAAGATCTTGAAATAATGGACACTCTTTTGGATCAAAGTAATGCAAAAAGAGTGGGGGTTATGAAACATAGTCAAACACACTATATTGATAAAAGTTCCACATTCAAGATGAAAGATCTTGGACTAGTTGACACTCTTTTGGGGATCTAAGTAATGCAAAAATAGTGGGGGTTATGAACTTAGTCAAATACACTTTGTTGAGAAAGTTCTTGATAAGTTCAAACTATCACGTTTCAAGAAAGTGAATATTCAATTTGATCTTAGTGTCAAAATGATGATGGAAGAGTTGTGGCCATATTAGAATACAAAAGTGAAATTGATTTTCTAGTGCAATGTACTATATCCGACATATCATTTGAATTTAGTAAATGAGTAGATTTACTAGCAATCCAGATGGTGAACATTGGATTTTGATCACAAGAATTTTTTAATTATATTTTGAAAACCAAAATCTTGACCTCCATTATGGTAGGTTTCCTGCCATATTAGAAGTATATACCAATATGAGCTGGATATCGAGTGTTGGAGATCATAAATTTACGACTAAGTGGATATTTACACTAGTTGGGTGATATTTCTTGGAAGAGCAAGAAACAAACATGCATCACTCTCTTGACCACGGAGCCATAGTGTGTGGATCTCGCTCCCATTGGTCAAAGAAGTTGAATGGTTTAGGGACCTTCTGTTGGAAGTTCCATTGGCTAAAGACAAGTTTCAAAGGTGTTAACACAATGTGATAGTCAAGCCAATTTAGCAAGAGAATTCAGATAAGTGTAAAATGAAAAGTATGGGAATAGAGGCCTTAAACATTCTTTTATGAGAAAATTGATTAAAGATGTAATCATTTTACTCGCATATATATGAATGATTCATTTACTAAACTACTGGCCAAGGATTTAGTAAAGACAACCTCGAGAGGTGTGAGGTTGAAACTCCTTGAATAAGTGTTCCAACAATGATAGCAACCCAATCTGAAGTTAATACATCTTAATCTAAGATTCAATGGGTAACAACAAGTCGTTGATTTGGAAGTTAGTGCAACATTTTGTGACAATGTTGACTATTACATAATTGGGGGTTGAGTTTTTTAAAAAAACTCTTAATGAAGTTCTATATCGAGGAGGATATGTATCTCAAGAAATAGATATAAACTGAACTTCACCTATATGAATTTCAAGATGGTGCCATCTTAAAGTGAGAGTTGGAGTTTCTCTCATGAAAAATTCATGAAAAACTGGAAAAGCATATGACCATAAATAGTGCTAGGCGATATATGTAGGCGAAGAACCTTTAAAGAGTGTGTGTATAGTAGCGTCTGTCTGATGACATGGGATAACGGTTCAAAAAATATCTACCTAACGTTCCGATTAGGCTTTGCGTTGTCTTTACTAAGGTTAAGTTCAAATCGAAAGATACCTAGCTGTATTAACACTCTTTTGCTTTCTATATTCTGGAATTAAACTTGTCATTATTAGAACAAGTGGGGGATTGTTGCAAATTATTAATAATAATTAATAATATGAGTGTGTTCCAAAATGACAAGGAAAATATGCTATGATTTAAATTTTGAATTCAGAGAGTGGCAACTCTTCATAATATATCGCAACCGTTGGTGAACCATGCTGTGGGCCAAAAGTCATAACTCTTGGAAAAGAAATTGTTTCACCAAGGGTCGCTACCTTGTGAAACAATATCAGCATGACCTATAAAAGCATAATTTCGGATTCAGAATTCTCATCACAAAAATCGAAAATCCTCTAAAATAAATTCCAGACACTCTTCGCTACATTCGAATTTTCACCCGTCTTGTGCAGACTCGAGAAGGTTGAATTATCTTGGATATTCCTGCGTAGAAACTCCAAAACAAATTGAGAATGCTTAAAATACTATAAAGAAAGTGTTCCGTACACGATTCTAGCCTCGATTCCATTCGGTCTAAATTGAATTTTCTAACAAACAACTTATCACACATTATTGTATGAGTGGGGTATTGTTATAGGTTGGAGAAACAAACATGCATTCTGTTTAGTTCTTTGGGAAAAACATGCTGTTGAGTGATATTGTATTCAATATATACGGTACAATTCTCAAAGAATTTTAACCTTCTCCTCTTGTGATATTACTATATTTATTTGTATTTTTCTTGCTAAAATGACTTAAAAAATGATATTCAATTAATGATTTAAATATTATCATTTAAACAAAAAAATTAAAATCATGAATATTTGTGTTATAGTAGATTACAAATAAGAGTTCAAGTAATTATTTAATTAAATGTGTAACTCTCAATAAATTGGATATCTCTACACCAATTACAAGATCTTGTATTTTATTTAAAGAGATTTTCTACCATCTCATATAATTTTCTCGAGTAATTGAATATTAAACAATTAAAATACATTTTATCATAAATAATTAAAATAAAAATATTTTAGATAAATATCTTTATGGTTGCAACAATTTTACTATAAAATAATTGATCATTAAAAACAATAACAAATCAAAAAGTTGTATCCTATATTCTATATTAATGAAATATTGTATTAATTTATCAAAAACACGTTTTACAAACCATGGATATTTTTTTACATAACTTAAGGTTTAGTAGGTTTAGTTGTGTGTATCTGTTTTAAATAAAAAATAAGAGTTTTATTATATTAAGTAATTCATTTCTTAAGAAAAAGATCACATTCTAACCCAAAGAAATAAAATTAACCATTGATGATTTTTTCAATTGTTCAACATAATCAATTTGTTGTATTTTGTTAAACATGTTAGTGTTGAGCGGGATTTCATCTATGTGCTATTGTACACTTATCAAATAATCCTAAGTTTACATGATATTTTTCAATTTTAGAATTATTTTATTTTCATTAGATATAAATTTAAATTAATTAATAAATTTTTTTGTTTGCCAGTAGATTACAAATAAGATATAAGTAGTATTTTTTTATAATAGAAAAAATATTTCAATTAGTAATTTAATTAAACAAGTATCCCTCAAATATAAAACCATTAAATAAATAATTAGCATCATATATATATATATATATATATATATATATATATATATATATATATATATATATATATATATATATATTCTCAAATATATAATATTCTCAAAAATTAATGAATGACTTTTTTTTATAACAAATATTTCATTTAAGTTTTTAAGAATATTATATGTTATAAAAAAATTAAAAAAACGTCATTCATTAATTTTTGAGAATACTATATATTTGATTATTTAATTTATTTAATATTTTGTATGTTTAACATATGTGTTTGATAGATAAAATTAAAATAAAGTTATTTAATTAAAAAATAAAATTATTGAAAGAAATCATGTTTTAATAAAAATTTAAATTAGTTTAAATTATAAAATTTTAATGGAAACATACTTTTTTTTTTAATAAGTAATGGTATTACTCACATAGAAGATACAAACAGCGGACCTACCTCTTTATACAGAGAGGTAGAACGTTTAAAAAATGAAAATTACAGGAAATAGAAGAAACGTTAACTAATCATAATCATTTCCAAGAGGATAAAACAATAGCGCTATAGCATTCATCGAAGTTGAGGATGTTTCCTTTGAAGAGGATAGCGTTTTTCGTTATCCAATTTATAAGTTGTTGAGATATTTATGATAGATAACAGGGCGATTTTTAAAAAAAAATTAAAAGTTAACCTAGAAACAACATGTGGCATAAAAATACTATCATTTATATTTATATTGATTGATATTAAAAAAAATCTTAAAATATGTAGATTGATATATTTTTGCAAAAAAATTATATAGATTCATATCTGTTTTTCTATATGTTTTAACCTATTATATTATTTCAAGAAAACCAATATTAATTTGTCACTAATTCACATTTTATATATAATTAAAACAAATTTTTTTATAATTTTTAAAACGGCCAAATGTGTATTTTTTTTAGAAAGATACTATTAAGATTGTACCAATTAATTCTCTCAATCATATATATTTGTACAAATCAATTGCATTTATCTGGTTGAAAAACAATTAAATTTAAATAAAAAATTCAATTCAATTTAAATTTATATGATCCTATCTAACAAAAAATTGAGATTGTTTTGTGACCCACCATGATTTTTTTCCCTTTCTAAAAAGAATTCCAAAGCATTGGAAAATTTGTATTTGAAGTCATATTAAATCTTTTCAAATCCACCTATTTAAATAGATCACAATAGTTATTTAAATAGATCACAGTAGTAAAACCTTTAAAATCTTGACAGTGAATCAAAGAAAGTTGAAATGCGTTAAAGATGAAAGAAAAAATATGTGGTCTTTACTTCATATATTTTACATTGAATGAATATGAAGTTGCTGAAGGACTTGTTTCACTACAAACACAAGTGCAGAAAGAGAATGAAAAAAAAATGAAAATAACTAATGAATACCATCCTCCAAACATTTTAAATATTCAAGGTGTATCAAACAATAATAAAGAGGATGTATATATTATTCATTCAATTGAATAAATTTTATTATTGACAATGATATAAAATAAATTGTATTTACATATTAATTATCAATAAAATAATTATTAGTCTGTCCAATAAGTCATACACACGTACTATTTGTTTTTCGTGTATTTACTGCAATCGAGTTTTAATATTATTGTTTTTTTCCATATATCTTCTGTTCGTTGAACTTCTATTTTTTCTATGCATTGCATTTCTCTTAATTTGTCTCTCACATGCACAACTTATGAAAATGGTTGTGTTAATTTGTGCTAAAAATTGTTAGAAAATGATTGTGAGAAATTGTGTAAGAAGAAAAGCAATAGAAATTGAACAAACTGTGCATGAATAGAGTTATCGAAGAAATATAAATTTCACAATGTCGCATTTGAGAAGGGACGTTGTCTATCATGATTGATGAGAAAGTGGACGATTTGATTTCACAAAACTATCTGTTATGTGAATTGATTATCTATATTTTTGCCAATTTAATTCAATTCTTTTATTTTTTCCAAATTTTCAGTGTTATTTACTGTTCGATTTAGATGAAATGACTAGCACAATTCAATCTTTAAAATATTGGTGTATTTAAATTGATTTTAATAATAATATTTTTCTTTTACAAATTTGATTTCAACAACACTAATTCTTTAGAAGGACTAATGTTATCTAAAGCATGATTGAACACTAATTTATGTATATGTAACTAATTTCATATTTCTATCGCAGTCATATAATAAATAAGTATCCTATCTTCAATCAAAAAATTTATTTTTCAATAATGATCCACACCATTCGTTCATTTCATAGTTAGTCAGAAGATGAAAAATATTGCCCAACAAAAAGATAATTAAATTATCATAGGCATAACCACAGGGGTTACCCGAGTAGAGAAAGTTTTGAACCAAAGAGTGTGTTCCTTTCTCAGTGTGTGATTCATATCCCCTATGCGGTGATAATTTATGTGTTGTACGCGTCCATATGGAGTTTTACTCTAACTTTAATTGGGTCAATCACAAGTATACAGTGGGATTATTATCCTAAATTAGTTAAATATGTTCAATTGTATAAATGACTTCATAAATAACATAGCTCGAGTGAATCCAAAAGGTTCTTTTATATATTAATCGATAAGGGTTTAACTACTAATAATTTTAAAGAAGTAATGAATGAAATAAATCAAAAGGATTACATGTCAATCAAATCACAAATTTCTACTCCTAATTATATTAGTCATATTTTTATAAGATTTTCTAGTTGTGCTTGACAAAATCTTTTTCCTCTTTAAATAGGAATATTTAGATGGTTTTCAAATTCCCAATTACACATTGTATGGTCATGCTGATAGAGTCAAGGAGAGGAATATATCTTAAATGGCCTACCATGCATAGAATCCACACATTCTGGGGACCTTCTCCCAATGCACTTATGACTAATATTGAGGAGTCGTGAGCTTTAGGCTTATATAGGATAATGCGTCATTAACATCACCATGCGCAGATAAGTGATTCTTGGCTTGATATCTGGGGGAATTACCTTTTGCACCCATATTGGTGCTCAACCACCCTAGTGAAAAATTAATAATATTACTTATATCTAAAACTTAACCTCCGCACGCACCAAAAATCAACAAAAGTCAAATCACAAACCCAAGACAGAACATAGATGAACATATCCGGTGATTTAACTTGTATTGTTCAAAGGTTAACACCATTAAAAAAACAATATTTAGGATCAACCATTTTTCGATGCTATAAGCAGGAAAATCGACACTACAAGAGGTTTAGCATCGACTCAGCGGTGTCGGGGTAGTCTAAATGGCTTGAAGCTAACATGTTGATGTCAGTCAAAAAGAGTTGTGTCTAAGGTAGCCATGACCCGGACGGGTCTAGGTCGAGGCTAAATTGGAGTCAATGCTAAAAAACAAATTCCAAAGTCAACAAAAATGTAATAGCAAGGGCTAGACCCACGCTAAAGTCAAACTTCCAAAGTCAATCAATCATGTTTAAAGGAGATCTGATCGACGCCAGAGTCAAACTTAAAAAAAAGACGTTAGTGTGGGCCTAACCTACGCTATAATCAAACTTCAAAAGTCAACAAATCATGATTAGCAGGTGTCTGTCTGATGCTAGAGTCAAACTTCAATTCAACAAAAAGAAGTTAGTGTGGGTTGACCCATGTTAAAGTCAAACTTCAAAAATATGCAAATGATGTTTAGCGAGGGTTTAATTGACACTATAGTCAAACTTCAAATGTCAACAAAAAACAATAGCGTGAGCCTGACTGACGCTAAAGTCAAATTTCAAAAGTTAGCAAATCATGGCTAACGTGGGTCTGGGCGACACTAAAGTCAAGTTCGTAAGTCAATATGTACCTAAAACTAGCAACTAGCATGGATGTTATTAAAGATAGAAACTAACTACTATGCAACCGAAATAGAAAATGACCACCAAATAAATTTAACACTATAATACACTTCTAATTATATTATAATTCAACTTCAATTTTAAGTGCGAGATCATAACATGAAATATGTAACGTCTAAATTTGACATACATTCTAGTCAAATTAAATTGATACATTGATGATGTAGTCATTTTAATGGATTATGCACGCATGTATTCATACCACTTCAACACTTGAAATTCTATTAGATTTCACCTTCAATTAAATGTAATTACAAATAAACCACGACATGCCATATCTAAATATAAGTTTGAACATAAAATTATAATTGATACAATGTTACTATTGCTAGAGTGTCCCTGAAGCATGCAATCTCTATTTGGCTCTAATATTGAAAATTCCAAGTCAATTCAACAATTAAAAATAAAATATCCGAAAACCAACCAAATAAGATAAATTACATTTCGGAGAAGTAGACTGTAGAACATAACAAACAATTATATCCTTTTGAAATTCTCCTACTTGAATACTTTACGATGGATACTAGCACCAATAGTGCCCAGGGGTGGCCCTGAGCACGGACTCGCGGGGCGGGAGCCCAGTGCCCCATAATTTTAGGGACACCAAAAAAAATTTCTTACCCTTATATATATTAAAAGAGAATTTTCTATTATAAGAATACTTGTTAGAATTAAAAAAAATACTGGTTAACAATATTATAGGGGCACTACAAAGTCAAAATTAATAAAATAATATCTCATAAATAAAATATAGAGTAGAATAAAGTCAATTAATTCCCCTAAAATAAAATCAATTGATATATCCATAATTTTTGCAACTAAAGAGTTTAATTGAGGCATTAAAATTAAAACAATCATATAGAAAATATTTTATATTATTGATCCCAAAATTAAAAGTGAAGTGGAATCTTTAGTAACTCATGGAATTGGAAACTTTGAATTTTTAGTAGGTATGATTATTTGGTTTGAATTGTTAACTGCTGTTAATGAAATTACCAAAAGTTTGAAAAAAAAATATGCGTATTGATGTGGCTATAAAACTAGTAAAATGTTTGATTAAGTATTTGAAAAAATATAGAGAATTTGGATTTGTAAATGCTAAGGCTACTGTTGAAAAGATTGAGAATGAAATGAAGGTTGAATGTGTGTTTATTCAAAAAGTCAAATTAGTAGAAAACAACACTATGATGAAAATTCATAACAACCCACATAGCTGAATCTTGAGTCTGCTGAATAGTCTTTTCGAAATCATTATTTCTTGTATATTGTAAATCAAACAATTGGCTCACTTGATAGAAGATTTGAGCAGTATAGCACATATGAAAATATTTTTTGGATTCTTGTTTAGTAATGAAAGGCTTAGATCATTATCTGACAGGGACTTGAAAGCATGATGTTTGAAACTTGTTTAGAACATGACGATTCTCGTCATTTCTCTGAAAGGATGAGAGAGAAGCTCCAACATCTCTCTTCCTTTTGAACTTTCGTTTAAGCTTTATCTAGGGTTCGCAAGCTTAACCATGATCACAACAAACATAAAAGCAGGAGAATGGAGGAAGGTGCAACGGAGGAAGACGGGACATGGAGGTCACATCTCTTGGGATGTAGCGGTGGGAGAAGCCAAGAGGGGAGATAGCAGTGTAATATCCACTTTTTTCATCACGGAGTTTGGAGAAGGTTGGAGGGCCAGAGACCTTCTCATTGAGCTGAAGGACTTTGGCGACATTGTGGAGGTTGTTATTCCGGCAAAACGAGATAAGAGAGGTAGGAGATACTGTTTTGCACGGTTCGCAAATGTTGCTGACGTTCAACTCCTAGCAACCAAGCTTGACAATGTTTTCCTCGACGGAAGAAAGGTGCATGCAAACATTCCGAGATTCGTAAGGCAAGCAATCGTTCCATCAAAGGGTGTTAGACTAGGAGATTCATTCAGGGGAAAAGTTAATGCTAAGGAAGGGACTTCACTTCAAGGAGGCTTTAGAGGTGGCTGGGTTGATAAAAGATCCTTTATGGAGGTAGTATCAAACAGGAATTTCAAAGAAGTTAACAAGGGAGAGGTGACACAGTTTAGAACTCTGAAAATGGCTACAGAAGAAGAAGACCAAATCAGGTATGGGAGAGCTTTCACCGGGGTGTTAAAGGATCCGAATGATGCTTCGGAAATCAAGCGAATATTTCTGGAGGAAGGCATATTCTCTATTAGGGTCTCTGTCCTTGGCCCTTCTCTTTGCTTATTAGAAGATCTCGTGTTTGGGGAGGTGGAATTATTCTTGGCGGAGAGAAGAAGTTGGTGGGAACGGTGGTTCAGCAAGATTAAACCTTGGGAACCTAAGGATGTGGACATGGAAAGGATGGTGTGGGTGACTGTTTCGGGGATCCCTTGTCACGCATGGGGATTCAAGTTTTTCAACTTACTGGCTGATTCTCTAGGATCTCTTGTTAAATGCGATATTTCGACTACCAACAAGGTCAGGTTGAGTGAAGCCAGAATTCTTATTAGAACAAATAAACATCTATTAATCAATGAGGAGTTCATGGTTTTGGTGGACGGCATACCATTCAAGATTTTTATGAGGGAAGAGGGACCTTTTAACTTTGTTCCGGAAGGCACGGTCAAGGTTAGTGAAGCAGAGGACTCGGCTTTTTCCTCTTCTCCGGCGGAGGATTTCCAGTCAGGTGAAGAAATCGGAGAAGCCCTTGTTGCATCAAAATCCGTTACGCTAGAAAAAGTGATGAAAGGGACACATGAGGAGTTAGGGGCAGACCTAGGAGCAGGTAGAGCGGAAAGGGTTTGTTTGTCTGAAGAAGTGACCAGTAGGTTTAAGGAGAATTTCGTTCCCCTTTGTAACAAGTCTACAGCAGCAAAGCCAGTTGAAAATCTGAACCACCTAGTTAACGTGCCTGGAGAGTCTCATGCATTAAATGCAGGTAATGATATTAGTTGTGGCATCGGGGACTGTGCAGATGTGCTCAGCACCTCTTGTGTGAAAGAGTCAATTAATAACGAGTTAGTGGGGGCCACGCCTAGCTTTGTGCCATCTGGGTTTGATATTGGGCTGGATGAGCAGCTGGAAAAAGCCACAGGCCCAATATCCTTCGATCTAGCTTGCAAGAAGGCCCAATCCACCAAAGTTTTGAAGGGGAAGAAAAAGAAAAAAATTAGAAAAGAAAAACCTCTGCAGAATCTGGGCGTTGCGGTGAACACCTACTCCGGCTACTTCGCGAGCATCGCACCCAGGAACTCGAAAAGAATGGAGAAGCTCAATTCGACTGTGCTCACTCCGGAGGATGAGGTCGAAGACATATCAAACGGTACGTTTTTTCCTTGCTCATCTCACACTGACTCTGAAGTAAACCGCTGCAACAGTAGATTAAAGAATCAGACGTATTCGGAGGTGGGTCGGAAAATGTGGAATTCCATCATTAATTTAGGAGTTTCTGGCTTAAAGGACGATCCGGTGGGTATTAAGAGATTGGAAGGGATTGAAAGGAGGGGTTTGGAGGAAGTAATTGAGCGGAGGGCGAATCAAAACAAGGAATCATGAATATTTTATCCTATAATATCAGAGGGGGCGGAGTTGCATCTAAAAGAAGAAGAATTAGTTTTTTCCTAAATTCCAGTAAGGTAGATATCTGTTTCTTGCAGGAAACAAAACTGGCTCAGTTTAGTGATTCTTTGGCTAGGTCTTTTTGGAGTGGTTTTGATTTGGATTGGACGGCTGGCAATGCGGTAGGGGCTGCGGGAGGCACTGCCATTTTATGGAAGAAGGGGTCATTGGTTGTTTATTACAGTTTCGTTGGTAACGGTTACGTTGGCATTAATGCTGATTGGAAGGGTTTGAACATTAATTTCGTCAATGTATATGCTCCTTGTAGTGCAGTAGCTAGGAGACAATTATGGAAAGCCTTGATTGATGTTAGGGATAGAAATCCCAATTCTGAATGGTGTCTCGGCGGTGACTTCAACGAGATTCTTAGTAGGGATGAAAGAAGAGGAAGCGGGAACGTTAGCAGTAGAAAAGGCATGGATGATTACCGAAACTTTATCGGTAACATGATGGTAATCGACATTCCGTGTGTGGGAGGAAAATTCACTTGGTACAAAGATAATGGGAAGGCTATGAGTAGGCTAGATAGGTTCTTCGTATCGAATAACTTGATTGATGCGTGGGGTGTGGTGGATCAAAGGATAGGCAAGAGGGACATTTCGGATCATGCGCCTATTCTCTTATTTTCCGGTGTTTTAAATTGGGGCCCAAAACCTTTCAAATTCAACAACGCTTGGTTCAAGCACGAAGACTTCAAGGCTTTCGTTCATGTGGAATGGAACAAATTATCTATTAAAGGTCGGGGGGATTTTGTTCTATTCGAGAAGCTTAAGAGATTGAAAGAGAGATTAAAGGAGTGGAATCGGGAGTCTTTTGGTTGGATTGACTTAAAGGTGGACAAGGAGGTGGATAGTATCAATGAGGCGGATGGTTTTTTGGTTGATAATTTTGGGAGTAACATCGAGGAGGTGGTCGACAAGAGAAGTAAAGCTACTAGTATGATGTGGAAAACTTTAAACTTGAAAGAAAGTATGTTAAGGCTCAAATCTAGACAATTGTGGCTTAAGGATGGAGATAAAAATACGCGGTTCTTTCACAATTCCATCAAGAGTAGGAATCGCAGGAATTCTATTTCTATTTTGGAGGGTAGTGGAGGTAGGGTGGAAGGTGTAGAGGAGGTGAAGGCGGAGATCAAAAGCCATTTCGAGAACTTTTTCAAGGAAGAAGACTTTCATAGGGAGGTACCGGAAGGCTTGTCTCTTAATCGCTTATGCGAGGAAGATATGAAGTGGTTGGAGAGGAATCCGTCGGAGGAAGAGATAAAAGAAGCTATTTGGGATTGTGATGGGAATAAGAGTCCGGGCCCGGATGGTTTTACTCTTGAGTTTTTTCAACTTTGTTGGGACACTCTAAAGAGCGATACCATAAAATTTGTCGAGGATTTCTTCAAAAAAGCAAGACTTACCAAAGGTTGCACATCCTCTTTTTTGGCGCTTATTCCAAAAGCTAGAAACCCTCAATCTCTTTCGGAATATAGACCAATTTGTCTTGTTGGAAGTTTGTACAAAATTTTGGCTAAATTGCTAGCAAGAAGATTAAGAGGAGTGATAGGGAAGTTGGTGTCCGCTAACCAAACGGCTTTCATTCCGGGAAGAAACATTGCGGATGGGGTGCTTGTGGTGAACGAAGTGTTGGACTATGCCAAGAGGTTCAATAGAAGATGTGTGGTTTTGAAAGTAGATTTCGAGAAAGCATATGACCGGGTTAGTTGGAATTTTTTGTCTTATGTTTTAACAAAAATGGGGTTTGGAACCATTTGGTTAAAATGGATGGAGAGCATGATTTTCTCGAGTGACATGGCCGTCCTTGTTAACGGTAGCACCACTAAGGAGTTCCACGTGGAGAAGGGACTTCGCCAAGGGGATCCTCTCTCCCCTTTCCTTTTTGTTTTGGCCACGGAGGTTCTAACGGCTCTTATGAGAAAGGCTATAGACACCAGTGATTTTATTGATTTCAAGTTAACGGACAATGTGAAGGTTAGCTTGCTCCAATTTGCGGATGATACCATTATTATAGGGGAAGGAGACATTTCTAACCTTTGGAGCATGAAGGCTATCCTTAGGGGTTTCGAGATTATGTCGGGATTGAGAATTAATTTCCACAAGAGCAATTTATTTGGTGTCAATGTTGAAGAAAGTTTTCTAGAGGCGGCTTCTAGCTTTCTCTCTTGTAAGATTGATACTCTTCCGTTTAAATTTCTTGGTGTGAGAGTGGGAGATAGTCCGAGGAAGTATACAATGTGGAGGGACTTGATTTCGTCCATGAAGAATAAATTGGCGGTGTGGAAAGGTATGCATCTTAATTTAGCCGGGCGAGTGTGTTTGATAAATGCCGTGTTAAGTTCCATACCTATCTATTCTCTCTCGTTTTACAAAGCTCCGACCAAAGTTCTTAAAGAGATCTCCGCTATTCAAAGAAAATTTCTTTGGAATGGCAATGTCACTAAAAGAAACATCAATTGGGTTAATTGGGATATTGTGTGCAAATCGATAGAGGATGGCGGTTTGGGGATCAAAAACGCAGAGGTGATGAATATAGCGCTTCTTAGTAAGTGGAAATGGCGGATTTTAACGGAAGAAAATGCGCTTTGGAGAGGCATTATTGAGGCGAAATATGGAAACGTGAAGAGGAAGGTGCCGATAGGAGATATATCCGTGATCGGAAATAGGGACTCTATTTGGTGGAGGGATCTTCTCTTATCTGACAATTATGAACTATTGTTGTTACAAAATTTTTCAGGTGCTTTACATTGCAATATTGGCGACGGTGGAGACGTTCCATTTTGGTATGGTTGCTGGGCTTCATCCCATCCTCTTATGGTTATCTTTCCGGAGTTATATGCGGCTGCTAGGGACGATGGCATGTCCGTGGCTGAGGCTGGGTTCTTTGAAGCCGGCTCCTGGCGGTGGAACAGAGCGGTTGTTCTGCTTGAATCTGGCAGCAGCAGTGTTGCGGTTTCTTGGCAGCAGCTCTTGGAAACTGTGGCCCATATTCAGCCTTCAATCGGTGCGAAGGATACCTTCAGTTGGAGACTTTCCGAGGACGATGCTTTCACGGTAAAATCCTGTTTCCGTTTGTTTTATGACAAACTGTCCGGGATCCCTCTTCCTGAACCAGTGGTAAAAGCAATTTCTTTTGTGCGGAAGGTTCATGCTCCATCGAAGTGTTTGTTTTTCGGCTGGAGAATTGTTCATAACAGGTGTGCAACCAAGGATCAGCTTTACAAAAGAGGGGTTTTGGATGCAAATGATTTGTTGTGCATTTTTTGCTCGGAGGCGGAAGAAAATCTGGAGCATCTCCTTGGTGGTTGCAAGGTTTTGATGGGTTTGTGGCAGCAGGTTTATAACTGGATCGGAGCACATGTCGAAGTGGACTTGGAAGAATTCTCGCACTTCCCTTTCTTCTACGACAAGAAGAGGAACTCAACCGAAAGAATGATTATGGGAGCCATTTGGCTAGCCTCGTGTTGGTCCATATGGTTGTGTCGTAATAACATTATTTTCAACAAAGCTAATTTTAGTTTCTTGGAGTGCAAGTCCGAGTTGGTTTTCCGGTCTTGGTTGTGGTTGGAGTCGAATCTTAAGAGAGCTCCGCTTTGTAATTTCAGTACTTGGCATATTAAACCGCTTAGTTGTTTTGTTTAGCGGTTCCATGCTTGTTGTTTTGTATTTGGGTAGAGCAACCCTTTTGCTCTAGTTAAATCCAATTTGCTTATTAAAAAAAAAAGAACATGACGATTCTCTTGATCTTAATGGTGAAATTTTGTTTGAAGAATTGAAAGTTATTAGAGAAGTTTTAACAGTTGAATCAAAATCAAGCTATATGATAGTGGATTCTTTAAAGACTTTTAATTGTTTTCCTAATGCATGCATAAATTATAGAGTAATATTGAAGAACATTAATTATGAACAAATTATTAACGATTTTGCAACAAAAAATGCTAAGATGATGATATTTAAATGATTTTGAAGGTTTGGTCACTTTTTTATAGGAAAAAAGATCGGATCAAGAAGAAGAAGAAGAAAAACAATAAGTCTCTTTATAGTGGTTTATATTTTGATTTAAAATAAACATTGATTCAAAGATCCATATTTCTATTCTTTTTGCTCAATGTCAAATGAAAATGTGTTTTTTATCCAATTATTTCTTTTATCCTTATTTATTGTTAAAAAATTATAGGGGCACCACTCTTTTGATTCGCCCAAGGCACATAAATTCAAAGGACCGACCCTGATAGTGCCAGTAGATCCTAAAACTCAAACTCTTAACACCAAAAAGTAATGCAGCAAAGTTCATTGAATTAAACTAAAATGAATAGAAAAATACCTTTAAAATGCGTTTGGATGAAGCATTTTAATGGGGGAAAGTAATTTTTTGAGGAAATTTAAAATGACTCGACCAAAATCTATTGTTTGGATATAAAATATGAAGAATTGTTAAAATGGTCGAAATTTATGAAGTATTTTATTCTATGTTTTCTCTAGTATATTTCTGATACTCTTGATGCTCCTTATAATTGTCTTGGTCTTTAATAATCACATTTCAATGGAAACTTTTTAAGGGAGACATATTTCTGGGATCTTCGGCTTAAACTCCTAACCTTAGGGTTAGGGGCCTTGGTCTTGGGTATTGGAATCTCTTAGTTTCTTAGTGCAATTACAGTTGTAGTTTCTCATCAGTCATTCATCAGTTTAGAGGTATGGAGAGGGTCAATAGGACAGGGCAATGGCAAATAGTAGGGGGAGGCGGAGGCAAGAAGCTACAGTGGGACATAGCCAGAGAAGGAAGAAGGAGAGTGAACGGAAAAGATGTTATTTCATCCTTTTTCGTTACGGAATTTGGAGTAAGATGGAGAGCAAGAGACTTATTGATGGAGTTCAAGGAGTTGGGAGATATAGAGGAGGTGGTCATTCCACCAAAGAAGGATAAGTTCAGAAGACGCTACGGTTTTGTCCGGTTCTTAAATGTCAAGGATGAGGAGTTATTGGCTACTAAGCTGGATAATGTTGTTCTAGAAGGGAGGAAGATTTTTGCGAATTTACCACGGTTCAGCAGAGGTAAGGAAGTTAAAGTTAAGGCAATCAAGAAGAACCAAGTCGTGGTTAAAAAAGATTCTAAAACTAATAGCAGTAACTGGTATGGAGGAAGGGTTATGGGTAGAACCTATGCTGATGTAACTCAAAGGAGAAGTGGAGATATTAATGCTGAAACACAGGTTTTAAGGACTGTAACCTATCAACCAAATCAGGAAGATCATATCCAGTATAGTAAAGCATACACAGGGAGAATTAAAGAACCGGAAAAAATGGTTGACTTCAAAAGGTTATTCCACGAGGAAGGTATTTTCAACATAAGGGTTACTAGTTTGGGACCTAACATATGCTTGTTGGAGGATTTGGTAGGAGGAGATGTTGAAACATTCACAGAGGAGAGGAAGTCATGATGGAGTTAGTGGTTTTGGTCGATATCACCTTGGAAACCTAGGGACATAGATACAGGGAGATTCGCTTGGTTAAAAGTCATGGGAGTACCATGTCATGCTTGGGGTGAAAAATGCTTCTCTCTTTTGGTGGGGGATAGAGGTAAGCTGGTAAAAAGTGATGAAGCAACAATGCTGAAACATAGGATGGCGGAAGCAATAGTTTGTATCTTAACAGAGTCTAAGGAGAGGATAGAGGAGAAGTTTAATCTTTCCATAGAAGGGCAGATCTTTGTTATTAGTATGTTTGAGATAGCTGAGGGCCAGGAGTTAATCACGAGAAAAAGAGGTGGTATAGATGATTCTGAATCGGAATCCTCATCGGTGCCGGAGTTAATACTATCCGATGAAGAAGGGGGGACAGTAGGAAATTTTCTGAGGAAGCTGGATTGACGCAGAGGGTTGATGGGACGGATGAGGGTAGTTTAGCCAACGAGGTTAAGTCTTTTGGGAATAGCCTATTTCTTTTTCAAAAAGAAGGAAATAGTCAGAAGGTAGATGAAAAGGTGAGGCTTAACTTATCTGCTCAAGAAAAGGAGGAGAGTATCGAGGCAAAAAGGAAGGGGGAATTTAATGTTAACAGTGACAGCTGTTCATTAAACTTTGTGGGGGAGTCAAAGGAATATGAGGTATCGGTTGAGGTAAGTGTAGAAGCTGACTCAGATTTGTTTAAAAATAAAATATCTGATGGTGGGCCAGAAGGTGAGACGGACCGCGTAACTGGGCCAAGGAGAGATTTGGAGCATTACGAAGGGCCCGTTTCTTTTGATGAAAGTTGTAGGAGACTTAGCCAAAAGAAAAAAGAAAAGGAAACAGTAACAGTATCAGCGTTTAAGGATAAAACCAAAAAGAAAAAAGCTGTAGAGAATCTGGGAAGTAAAGTTCCAATTTCCACATCTTATTTCGCCTGCATAGCCCCAAGAAGCGAAAGAGGCGGAGAAGAAGTAAAAATCAAAGGCGCAAGAAAGGAGAAGAAATTGACGGCAGGAAGCAAGTTCACAGGGGCAACTCAATCCGATTCAATAGACACTGGTGAGTCCTTCTCTGGTTCCTCAGTGGCTGAGTCTGATATTATAAGATGTAATAATCGTTTTATCTCTAAATCCGATGTGGGGAGGAAGGTGTGGAAGTCTATTTCGGAATTAGGAGTGGAGAGTTGCAAGGATGTCACAGTTAATGAAAAATTGATTAGCATGTTGGAGTTAAGAGATAAGGAGGGAATGAGGGGTTTGGAGGCGTTGAAAAACAGTTTCCCATGAATTTGGTTTCTTTCAATATAAGAGCGGGTGGTTCTTTTTCTAAAAGAAAAAGAGTTAGTTTTTTGATACAGTCAAATAATATTGATGTTTGCTTCGTGCAAGAGACAAAACTTTTTGATTTTAATGATGTTATAGCTGGTTCTTTCTGGGGTAATAAAGAGGTAGATTGGACGGCAAGCCATTCTAAGGGGGCTTCGGGTGGTATGGATATTCTATGGAGACAAGGTTGTTTTATGGTTAACTATACTTTTACTGGCAGAGGTTATGTAGGAATAAATGTTACGTGGAAAGGGTTGGTTTATAATATGGTGAATTTCTATGCTTCTTGTAATAGATTAGAGAGGCAATTATTGTCGGATTCCTTGATCTCGATCAAAGCTAGAAGTCTCAATGAGGAATGGGTTGTGGTGGGAGATTTCAACGAAGTGTTGTGCAAGGAAGAGCGTATTGGGGTGGATAGAATTCGGGATTGGCGAGGCATGGAGGAGTTTAAGAGCTTCGTTGAGGTAATGGAGTTAATTGATATTAATTGTGTGGGAGGGAAGTTTACATGGTACAAAGATAACGGAAAAGCTATGAGTAGGTTAGATAGATTTTTGCTTTCTAAAAAGTTGATTGAGGTGTGGGAGGTGGTAGACCAAAGGATTAAAAAAGAGATATATCGGATCATACGCCGATACGGCTTAATGTGGGGAAAATTGATTGGGGACCTAAACCTTTTTGCTTCAATAATTCTTGGATTAAACACGAAGACTTTAAAGCATTTATGGAAAAGGAGTGGTTGCGTTTGGAGATTAGAGGAAGGGGAGATTTTGTGCTTATTGAAAAGCTTAAAAAATTAAAAGATCGTCTTAGAGTGTGGAATAGGGAGGTGTTCGGGTGGATTGACTTGAGAGTGGAGGAAGATACGGCAAAAATAAATACCATTGATAAAGTGTTAGTCTCAAAAATGGGGGGCGATATTGAGGAGGAGGTGGAGGAGAGAAGAAGTGCAACTAAAGACTTGTGGGATGACCTTAATTACAAAGAAAGTATGTTAAGGCTAAAGTCTCGTAATCTTTGGTTGAAGGAGGGCGATAAGAATTCAAAATTCTTTCACAACTCTTTGAAGGAGCGAAATAGGAGGAAAACTATAACTTGCTTGGAAGCTTCAAAGGGGAGTATAGAAGGAGTAGATAATATCAAGGAGGAAGTTAAAAGACATTTTTCGGAGTTCTATAGTGAGGAGGATGTGGAGAGGCCGATTCCGGGGGGGCTTTTTTTCAACACAATGGTGGAGGCCGATGTGTCTTGGTTGGAGAGAAGGTTTTCGGAGGAAGAAATTAAAGATGCGGTTTGGTCTTGTGATGGGAGTAAAAGTCCCGGCCCGGACGGATTCTCTTTAGAATTCTTTAAAAGTAATTGGGAGGTGTTAAAGAAGGATATTTTCTCTTTTGTAGAAGACTTCTTCGAGAAGGCAAAACTCACAAAGGCTTGCACTTCCTCTTTCGTTACACTTGTGCCCAAAGTCAACAATCCTCAAACTTTGAATGAATTTCGTCCGATTTGCTTGGTGGGTAGTCTATACAAGATTTTGGCGAAGTTGTTGGCTAATAGGCTTAAGAGGGTAGTTGGAAAACTTGTTTCTAACAATCAAACGGCGTTCATAGAAGGAAGAAATATTTCGGATGGTATCCTTGTGGTGAATGAGGTTTTGGATTTGGGTAAGAGAGAAAAGAGAAGTTGTGTTGTGTTGAAAGTAGATTTTGAGAAGGCCTATGATAGAGTGAGTTGGAATTTTGTTAGATACATTTTTAAGAGGATGGGGTTTGGTGTCCGATGGATGAGATGGATGGAGTTTTGCCTCTTTACTAACTCTTTATCCGTTCTTGTTAATGGAAGTGCCTGTAAAGACTTTAGAGTGGAGAAAGGGCTTAGACAAGGAGATCCCTTGTCTCCTTTTGTGTTTGTCTTGGTGATGGAGGTCCTAACGGCTTTAATGAAAAGATCAAAGGAGTTAGGGGAGTTTCGTGGCTTTAGATACAAAGAAGACAAGGAGGTGGATTTATTACAATTTGCGGATGATACTATTGTGTTGGCCGAAGGTGATACCGCGAATTTGTGGAGTTTGAAGTCTATATTAAGAGGATTTGAAATGATGTCGGGGCTTCGGATTAATTTTCATAAGAGCAATATTTATGGAATTAATGTGGGAGAATGGTACCTAGAAGCGGCTTCATCCTTTTTATCTTGCAAAGTGGGTACTTTACCTTTCAAGTTTCTCGGAGTAAGAGTGGGAGAAAGCCATAGGAAAATTTCGATGTGGAAGGATATTTTAGAGAGGCTTAGGAACCGTCTAAATGTTTGGAGAGGTAGATTTCTAAGTATGGCGGGGAGGGTGGAGTTGGTCAACTCGGTTCTTAATGCTATACCTATTTATTCTTTATCCGTCTACAAAGCTCCTCGGAAGGTGTTGCAAGAAATAAAATCTATCCAAAGTAAGTTTCTTTGGGGTGGGATTGATAGTAATAAATCAATTCATTGGGTAAGTTGGGACATGGTTTGTAATTCGAAAAAGGAAGGAGGATTGGGTGTGAAAAATGTAGAGATTATGAATATAGCTTTACTTAGCAAATGGAAGTGGCGAATTCTAGTGGATAAGGAGGCGGTGTGGCAAGATTTGTTAATAGCTAGATACGGTAACCCAAAGCTAAAAGTGTTGATAGGGGATAGTTCGATATTGAATAAAAAAGATTCTCATTGGTGGAGGGATTTAATTAAATCCGACAATTACGAGAGGCTTCTTTTTGACAATTTTACGAGTGCTTTAAAGTGTAAAATTGGAAATGGAAATCACACGCCGTTGTGGTATGCTACTTGGGTTGGGCAAAATTCCTTGATGAAGGATTTTCCCATGCTTTTCTCTTTGTCTGAAAACCATACGATTTCTGTTAACTATGCAGGAAATTTTGTAGATGGTCATTGGCAGTGGCAGTGGGCAAGATGGTTTAGGGAAGGCTCGGATGCTGTAAAAGTAGCAGAAAGCATCCAAAATGCTGGCAGGCTGAATAGAGGGACAACGGCCAATTTCACTTACAGCGCAGGGCTTGAGATATCGGGTAATGATCGCGATGGCCGGCAGCAATATGAGGAGGTTGCAGCTGCTGTCAACAGCATTTCGGACAGCCTTCAAACTGTCATCAATTCTGTTTTTGGTACTAGTCAAAGGTTATCTGAAAGTTTGAAGTCCTTGTTGGAGGCACTTGGTGGTGTTTCGGTTAACGAGAAGGAAGATGATAGCTTTATATGGGCATTGACGAACAATGGTGTTTTCTCCATTAATTCTTGTTATGATCTTTTCAAGTCTTCGCTCTTCGGTCCTCCGTTGGATAGTAAAAAGGCTTTGGCTTTTTCTTTTCTATGGAAGTGCAAAGTTCCTTCAAAGATTCTAGTGTTTGGTTGGAGATTTATCCATAACCGTTTAGCAATAAAAGATCAATTGGTGCGTAGGGGAGTTTTGGTGGAAGGCACGGAAGCTTTTTGCTCTATGTGTAAGGAGAAGGAGGAAGATATTATTCACCTTTTCTTCATGTGCGAATCCTCTTGTAGCATTTGGAGAAGGGTGTATATGTGGCTAGATTTATCTAAATACTTGTCAATTGAGGATTTTCAGGATTTTTTCTTCAATTATGATAAGATACCGTTTAATAAAAGAATGATGGTGGCCAACGTTTGGCTAGCAACGGTTTGGACTATTTGGACAAAGCGTAATGCGGTGATCTTTAGAAAGGAGTCTTTTAGCTTTACCGAATGTTTGACGGAGATTATTCACAACTCTTGGAGGTGGTTTTCTTCTTTTCAAAAGAAGAAGAATGTTTGTAACTTTTATCTTTGGAATATTCGACCTCTCGATTGTAGCGAGAGGTAGAAGCTTTCCTCTTTGTATTGGGGTGGAGCATCCCTTTTGCTCCCTTTAATACATTTTTCTTATTTAAAAGAAAAAAACTTCTTCACTCTATATAATGTAAATGTTTACAAGTATGAGAATAAACATGTATGAAAACATAAACATGTATCAATATACAAAAATAAACAAGTATGAGAATATGCACATAATATACGATATGAACATATTTACGAAACTTAAAACGTGAAACCATCGCAATGCGATTAATCTCAAAACCAATCCCCGGCAACGGCGCCATTTTGTTGGAGCGGTAAAGCGGCAAGCAACAAAAGATTTGGAAATATTTATCCGGGAATTATCGTGTCCACAGAGATTGGTTGAGAAGAACTGCCGTTCGACTATCTCGCGTTCTAAGTTTCATGATTAGGGGTGCGGAAAGGTAAATGCGGGAAAAGTAAATAAAAGCAGATAAACATTCTCGATAGTCTAAGAGAAAGAGTTATGGAATTGTATTTCGTTCTACCCGTCTAATACTTAAATCCAAAGATATATCGCTCGACACTCACAATACGCATCAACATCACTGGGCATCAATCGAGACTCCACATCGGTGCCCATGTCTGCAACACCGACGAAAGCTCAACCACACTATTCACATCAGCGATTTCTCCACCGACACAAACAACACGGAGGCATTAAACTTGATACCCACTACGATTGTTAGCCCTAAATCCATGTCTGCAATCCAGAAACTAACAGTTATCATTCCTAATCAAGATCTATGATGCCCATGTCTGCAATAACATAAATCCAGAGCATTTAAGCAAAAAGATCAAGAACAACAACAATGATGATTTGTAAAGCAAATATATAAACGATCCCAAGATCCAAAAATATACATACAATAAGAGTAGAAATATACATACAACACCCACCATTGGAATGAAACAAAGGGAAGAGATAAGATGAACCGGAAAGATCTCATCGGTACAATGGAATCGAGACAAATCCATGATCAATCCACATGGTGTAGCATCCAATGGTGTTTCCTCAAGCTCTAAACTACCAAAAATGGATCAGAGCTCAACTTGTCAAGAAGAGATGATAAAAAACCTAAAAAATCTGTTTTTACAACATATATACAAAAACTGAAGTCGCAGACCGCGCTAAGCACGCCTAGCGCGCTAAGCGGGCTGTTTTTTATTGGTCTTAAACCGCCAGACCGCGCTAAGCGCCAAAAACTCGCGCTAAGCGCCAAACTTTCTGCCAAACGTGTCAAAAATGCTCCCAGACCGCGCTAAACAGAAAAATGAAATCTTGTTTTGGTCATAAATTGATAACCGTAACTCCGATTTGCGCCCGGTTCAAAGCGTTGGAAAGCTTATTTCATGCTTTATCTAACAATGACAACATATCAACCAAATTGGTGATTTATTATTATTTGGTTTTGAGCTTTATCGCCGAATGAATTGATTCCGCCGCTCAAAATCGCGCGTTTGAAGCCGTGTCTTCGCCACGTTATTGCTCATGCTCCAAATACGCCTCAATACCTACAAAATGAATAGAAAACTATCAAAAAGTATAAAAGTATATGAAGATACATCTATTCACAAAGTATACGTATTTATACACAAAACGGGGTATTATTCGAACTGTATTAACAAAAAGTATCGATAAGTGCCACTATTTACAAACACAAAATAACTACATTTTGACACTTAACAATGATACAGATATCCTATCCTGTCTCTTATCCTTCCCACCAAACGAGCCCTAATTGTTTGAATGAGGAGGATAGAAAGTAGTAGGAAAGACCGTTTTCGGTCGAGGAGGTTAAGGAGGCGGTTTGGGATTGCGATGGTAATAAGAGCCCGGATCCGGACGGTTTTACTCTTGAGTTTTTCCAACATTGTTGGGAAACGGTTAAGGGCGATGTTGTTAGATTTGTGGAGGATTTTTTTCATAAGGTAAAGCTTACGAAGGGCTGCACTTCATCTTTCACAGCGTTAATTCAGAAAGTTAAAAATCCTCAATCTTTGTCCGAGTTTAGACCGATTTGCCTTGTGGGGTGTTTGTACAAGATCCTCGCAAAGCTTTAGGTGGGTAGATTGAGAAGTGTTATTGGGAGTTTGGTGTCGAGTAATCAAACGGCGTTCGTTCCGGGAAGAAATATTGCGGATGGTGTTCTAGTTGTGAATGAGGTGTTAGATTTAGCCAAAAGAGAAAAACGGTGTTGTGTGGTTTTGAAGGTAGATTTTGAGAAGGCCTATGATCGTGTTAGTTGGAAACTCTTGAAGTATGTTTTAACCAAAATAGGATTTGGAGCTAATTGGTAAAGATGGATGGAAGGAACCATCTTCTCCAGCGACATGTCTGTCCTCATCAACGGAAGCATAACCAAAGATTTCAAGGTTAAAAAGGGGCTTCGGCAAGGAGATCCTTTATCTCCCTTTTTGTTTGTGTTGGTTACGGGGGTTCTAACGTCTCTAATGAAAAACGCAATCTCCATAGGTGATTTCCATGGGTTTAAGATTAATGATGTGGAGGAGGTTAGCATGCTTCAATTTACGGATGATACCATTATAATAGCGGATGGAGATACCGCAAATTTGTGGAACAAAATGAATCTTAGGGGATTTGAGCTAATGTCGGGATTGAGGGTTAACTTCCATAAAAGCAACATTTACGGAATTAACGTTGGTGAGTGGTTTATTGAGGCGACATCTACCTTCTTTTCGTGTAAGGTAGATAAACTTCCATTTAAATTTCTTGGTGTTAGAGTGGGTGATAGTCCGAGGAAGCTCTCTATGTGGAGGGATTTGATTTCGATTTTGAAGAATAGATTAGCCGTTTGGAAAAGGGTGCATCTCAATATTACGGGTCGAGTTTGTTTGATCAATTCCGTGCTCAACGCCATTCCTATATATTCTCTTTCTTTCTACAAAGCGCCAACAAAGATTCTTAAAGACATTAGGGCTATACAGAGTAAGTTCCTTTGGAGTGGAAGCGAGTTTAAAAGATCCATCCATTGTGTGTGTTGGAATACCGTGTGCAAAGCTCGTGAAGAAGGAGGTTTAGGGGTGAAGAACGTGGAGGTGATGAACACCACATTACTTAGTAAATGGAAGTGGAGGATATTATCGGATGAAGAGGTAGTTTGGCGCGGGATTCTTAAGTCTAGATATGGTGATGTGAAGCGGAAGGTGATCATTGGCGATATCTCCGTTGTTGGGAAAAGGGATTCAATTTGGTGGAGAGATATTCTTTTATCTGATAATTATGTTTTTCTTTTGAATCAAAACTTTTCAGAGGTTGTCGTGTGCAAGGTCGGGAATGGTGTAGATGTGCCATTTTGGTACAGCTGCTAGGCCGGTCCACAGCCACTACTGTCGGCTTTTCCAGAATTGTTTGCTTTGGCACGTAATGATGACATTTCGGTGGCAGCAACCGGTCTCCATTCAGACTCGGGATGGACGTGGAATGTTGATGTTGTTTTTGTAGACAGCAGCAGCGATATTGCTCATTTGTGGCAGGAGTTGCTCGAGAACATTGGCCATGTTTTTCCTACAGAAGATGTTAAGGATACTTTCGCCTGGAGAACCAATTCGGATGGAGCTTTCACGGTTCAGTCATGCTACCAATGATTCTTTTCAAAACTGTCTGGTCCTCCTCTCTACGCCAATATTGTTCAAGTCTCTTCTAACATTTGGAAGGTAAAAGCCCCTTCAAAAAATCTTTTTTTTTTGGTTGGAGGATTATTCACGACAGAATTGCTACTAAGGATCAATTGCACAAGAGGGGGATATTGGATAATAATGATTTTCTTTGCGTGTTTTGTTCGTCGGAGGAGGAAAGTTTATCTCATCTTTTACGGGGTTGTCGGGTTTTGGTGGGTTTGTGGAGGAAGGTGTTTGAATGAATTGGTAACATTGTGGAGTTTTCTATGGACGAGTTTGAAAGATTTCCTTTTGCTTTTGACAAGGTGAGGATTCTAAATAATAGGAATATCGTTGCGGTAATTTGGCTTGCAACGATTTGGTGTATTTGTTTGAGCCGGAATGCGTTCATTTTTAAGAATAAGCTATTTAATTTCACCGAATGTATGTCGGAGATAATTTTTTATTCTTGAAAGTGATTTCTATCCAATCTTAAGCTTGTGAGCAATTGTAACTTTCATATTTGGAATATCCTACCGCTCACTTGTTTTGAGTAGTAGGAGCTTTCCGCTTTGTTTTCGGGTGGAGCACCCTTTATATTGCTTTTAATCTATTTCTTTGCCTATTAAAAAAAATAAATGAACTAACCAAAGTTAGTACAAGCAATTTTTCAAGCACTATATCATAATATTCGTATATAAGGTATTTGTATGAAAACTGTTTCAAAAACTGGAAGAAAAAAATCACCAAAGACACCAACTGGATTATCCTTATAAATATCTAGAAATAATCCATCAGGAGTGTATCCAAAGTCTTTAACCAATTTAAATTATTTTTAAATACATGCTTTATTTTCCTCTGTTTTCACAAAATGAACCACCTACAACTGGAACTTCGACGGCTAATTCTGTAAACATAAAGCATTGCTGAAATTCCTAAAGCAACATAGAACAAGACAATTGTTGCTCCTGCATGATTATGATCTTCTTGGCCAGTTAGTACAAAGATTACATAACATGTTTGGCTCCTTATAATATTTTCTGACAGGAAATATGTTATTTGTTATTATACTAACTTGATTTCTGTGAAACAACATAGAGAAACTAGTTGACCATCAACACATGTTTACGGCAACTATAGTAGATGGGACAACTTGAAAAGTTATATTGTGGCATCATGCCACAAGTTGATAAGATTATAAGGTTCATGCGGATGAATTTATCTATATAAGTTACTTACCCTTAATAATGTTTCAAGCTTATTATTAACAACAAAGTACTCTTGTTTCACTTGATGTAAACATTTGCGGCAACTGCATAAATAAGGAATTATACATGATCAGACCATGAAATTTGTAAAAAAAATGATGGCTAAGTTATTTTGATACAGGTACAGAGAAGAACATATAGGCATAAATATGGAGAAGATGATAGCTCAGTGATGGAACGACTAGTGATGTAAGAAAGGAGAAGATTGGAGAGAACAAAGGATTTTTTTTATTAAGAGGATAATTTGAGAAGGAAAGGGAGAAGAGGGTGAAGGTAAATGTGATGGGGATACTGAAAGAAAGAGAAAGGGTGCGTATAACCCTAAGGGTCTGTTTGGTTGGGGGGTTTCGGAGGGGAGGGGAGGGGAGGGGAGGGAATATTTTAAGTTAAGTATGTTTGGTTCAATTTTTTATGAGGGGAGGGGAGGGGATTGGAGGTAATCAGATTCCCTCCTGAAGCAACTTTTCGTTCCCCCAAATCGGAGGGATTCGGAGGGGAGGGGAGGGAGAGGAGTTATGATAAAATCTATTTTTTCTATATTGACAAAATTACCCTCACTTTTTAATTAAAATCTTAAATTGTTTTTAATATATATTATACGTTAATTTTTATCGTCTAATTAGAATTTCTCCATTTTTTACGGTAACTCCATTATTTTATATTAATATAGTGACTCAATTTTCTTCATTTTTTCATGTGTTTTATTATATTCATTTTGATTTATTATTTTGTAAAAATTTAATTGTTTTATAAGTTATTGTGTTGTATTACATATTTATATATAATATAATTGTAGTATATGAGTTATATATATTATCTAAAATTTAATTTTATAAATATTTTATGGAATTAAATGGATCATCAAGATGATAAAATAATTCATCTGATCATGGATCATATGATTATTGTATGAAATTTATCAATATTTTATTTACGCTTTAATATATTTTAAAGTATTTGAAATAGTAAATATTTTGTTTTGATTATCTATATTGTTTTTGAATTGACAAAAAAAATTAAGAATATCACATTGTTTTTATTTAATTTAGCATGAGTGTTATACAATTTTAAGGGTTAAAAGGTAAATTAGTTTTAAAATCCCTCCCCTCCCCTCCTGAACCAAACATATTTTTAATTAAAAATTCTCCCTCCCCTTCCCTCCCCCTCGTTTGAACCAAACATACTTTTAATTAAAATACCTCCCTTCCCCTCCCCTCCCTTCCCCTCCCCTTTATTAAATTCCCTCCCCTCCCCTCCCCTCCGTTGAACCAAACAGACCCTAAGTTATTTTAAATTTGGGTGAATTTTTTTTAACTTTATTTGGAAGAAAATGGAGAAAAGCATAAGTATAAATATTATATTAAAAATGAGGCAAAATATAAAGACATCTGACTACCATTATTACTTAATTATCCTAACTATCCCATTTAATTTGTAATAATTTATGCCCTTATTCGTCATTTCCACTCATTAATCATTATACACCAAATTTAAATTAATAAACCAGCAAATAATTCTGTAAATAATATAATTTAAACCATTTAAAACCATTCACATCATTACTACATTAATTAACCCAATTTAAATCACGAATGCACCAATTAATCATAATTTCTTATACAAATAAAAAAGTATAGTGTGATAGTTTCCAATGCTTATACAGACATTGAGCCATGTGAATAAAATAATTTCTTTATCCATCATTAATTTTTTTACTGCATAACTCCACTATCTATGCTGAATGAAATAATTTCTCTCAAACTTTACGTTTTTCCAAAATGGGTCTACCTACATTCCAAGGTTTCAGAATAAATAAGCAACAACATAATTTATTCTTTCATTTCAATTTTGATATCAATTTTGAAACTCATTTGTTATCAAATGGATTAGAAAACATAGTAACTGTAACTTTATTAATAACAAAGTCGACTAAAAACTTTCCTTCTTTCCATAAATTCAATTATTTCTACTGTCTGCCTCCTTCTTCCATTATTTTTATTTTTCATCCTTCAAAATATTCTACTTTTAATAATAGTAGTATATTTTTTTCTACTTTTAATTTAAATTGTTTTCAATAAATTCATATCTTCTAAATTTATTTACAAATGATTCATTTAACATATGTTTTCTTTAAATTATAAACTTGCAAATACTCATAATTATAGTTTGCAGATATATTCAATATCAAAAACACCATTAGTAAAATTTATATGAAATTTTAATTGAGAATCTAATTTTCTTTGTGTCTATATTAAATTGCAGGTTTTTTCTCAGAGAGGATGATTCAGGATGATTCTAGGGTGTATATGTGTGGGGATTATAAGTAGTTGTTGCAAAGACTGAAACCCCAAAATTAGAATTTTTAATTTGAGAAATTGTTGAGGTACAAGAATTGAAACCTCTACATTATTAGAGTATCATTTTTTTCCCCGATATTTTTAATTTTTTGAAGTATTAATAATTCATTATTGTGTAGATTTATTTCCTAAAATATATAAAAATAATGAATAATTTTTAATCATATTAAAATATTTTTTATACGAAAGTTTTGATATTATTATTATTTAATAGTTTAATTCTTACGAATAAATTTGAAGACGGATCATGCTACAGTTTTCTTATATTTTTTATACGTATTTGTCTTAAAAAAGTTTACACTTTACACATATTTTAAAAAATATAGGTAGGAATATCTCCTTGCCTTCTTTAATTCCTTGCCCTCTTTAATTCCTTGCCTTCTTTAATTTGTTGATTACTATCTAAATTTATGGGTAATTACTTATTTATCGCATTATTAATTTATCATATTAATTTATTATTTAATGAAATTACCATATTCAGTCTTTCTGTAAACCTAATACAAACTACCTTGCTTTGTCTATTATGTATTCCAAGCATAATATTTTGTTCCACATTTATGTAGCAGTCATTGAGGAAAAAAATTTCCACTTTGTTTCAATTATCTTTCATAATCATCCTTCTACGTATACCTTCATTTAAAAACTCTTCATAACTTTTACCTTCATTTTTTATTGATATATTCAAATTCAGATATGTCTCCTTATCAACTTCATTTAGATTTTTTAATTTTTTAATTCAGATTCAAATCTATCTTAATTTTCAAAACAATTTATTTTAAATTAAGCAAGATAATATAAATTTAAATGCTTTAAAATTACTATAATAATAAATCATTTATCAAACAATATTCTTATGAATTTACTTTTAACATTAAAATTATTTCAAATCACAACATAATAATTTAAGTTATATATTAATTTTATATTAGTTTAAGTTATATTTTAATTTTATATTAGGCATATGCCAATTATATTTTCATATCTATTAAATTTATTGATTTATTCAAAATACGTGAAATATGCAAATCATACCTTCCAATATTTTGGTTAAACTTTAAATAAATTCACTTATTTAATCCTTATATATTTTTCTGATAATTAAAATATCTTTAAACAAATTTATTAATAAAATCTACAACATAATTTTACAACAAAATATTACACGAATATATGAATAAAATCTAATCAATAATTACCATTTCATCATAATTTTATTTTTATCATTAAACAAATTTGCTTATAAAATCTTTTCAATAATGATAAAGAGAGAAAGTGTTATTATTCATACAAAGGGATTCATAAACGGAAAAAGTATATTGTTCATTAACAATTTTTAAAACATATCATTTATTTAATATAGGATGATAATATCTTCATTTAATTTTCCAAAACTTGAAAAGGAACCAAGAGAATTAACATTTATACTAAAAACTACTCCCTCCGTTTTTTATTATAAGTCGTTTTGGAAAAAAAATTTGTATTTTAATATAAGTCGCTTTACAATTCCAATGAATAATTAATGCTATTTTTCCTATTATATCCTTAAATATTTATTATTCTCTCTCCTTTCAATTATATAAATTTATCTTCCACATGTCATTTATGAAGGATAATTTTGTAAAAACCTTCATAATTTCTCATTTTCATACAACAATTATTATTTTTCTTAAATCTGTGTGAAAAATCTAAAACGACTTATAATAAAAAACGGAGGTAGTAATATAATATTTGTTTCAACAAAAAACATGAGCCCATTATGATATATGGAAAACATAATTTTCTTATGAAATACTCAAATTTGTCATTATTTTTATTTAATTTATTTTATTATGTAATAAATATTTAGAAGGAAGATGGATAAATTCATACTATATTTTTGTATATGTAATTTTATATTCATATAAATTTTATATTCAACCATTGTTATTTGTCTAAGATTTGTCAGAGATTCATTATAAAATTAACTGTGTATAAACTTATTTTCTATTGCTCTGTTTGGTAAGACATGTTTTCGAGCTTATAGCTTATGTCTTATGTCTTATAAGCTCGTATGATAATTTAAACCCGTTTGGTAACGGTCTTTTCATCACGAGCTTATAGCTTATTTTACTAGCTTATAGCTTATTTTCCAGACGCTATTTCAAATAGCGTTTTAGCTTATGTCTTATACCTTATTATTTTCTCTTCCTTTTTTATCCTTATTATTTTAATTAAAATTCATGTTTAACCCTTATAATTTATTTTAATTTAAAATAAAATAATTATATATTAAATATCTTTTATGTCATTTTACATTTATAAGTTAATTGAACCGCTAATTTTACCAAACACTTCAATGAGCTTATAAGCTATCAGTCACAACCATCCGCTATAAGCTATAAGTCATTAGTCATCAGCCATCAGTCATAAGTCATAAGCTATAAGCTATCAGCTAGCTTATAAGTCAACCGCTATTTTTACCAAACAGACCCTATAATATCAATAGAATCCATAAATTTACAATTCAGAAGAATTTTAAAATTATAGGCATGCGCGACTGGCCGACGAGCCGAATCTATTTTTTCTGACGGGCCGACAAAATATTTACTTAAATTGAACAAATATTAGATATCATAGGTTTAATAACTTCTAAATTACTATAGCATATAACTTCTAAATTACTACACAAATTTAACAAACATAATATTATTCAATTCATTAAATCTAATCAAATTATTAAATCAATATGTTTTTTTGGTGTATAATATGTTTTATTTTATAATATTTTTTAATAGAAATTGTAAAATTAAAATTATAAATATTATAGTCATGTCCGACGGGCCAAAACATGTTTTTCCACTACTACAACGGGATAAATTAAATTAATATTTGTATGACAATCAACATTGAATTTTTTCTATTAATTCGTATAAATTAATATACATTTTTTAACCATAACTATATAATATGTATTTAATACTTATATCGATTTTACGCGACCTGTGCGAACGCACGAGTCCTTTACTAGTATTAAGTGAAAGGGAATGTGTCACCGGAAATTTATGTTTGTTAAAAAATTGAATTAAATATTTTATTAAAGAAGAGGAAAAGTGAAAGGGAACTAGTCACCATAAATTTTTTATTAAAAAAATGAAGTAAAATATCGGTCGTCGAAAGCGGTGTAACATTCTCTATATTAGGTTGGTTTTAAAAACTGTAATAACTTGAGGTGATTATTGACGGATTTTATAAACATTGTTAAAAAACAACCATAATTTAAGCATTTTTTTATAGTGAAAGATACGAAGGAAACTGTCACACACTCACTCAATTTCTGTGAAGAATATCTCATTATATAAAAGTTACATAAATTTTTTTTACGCATGTACCTAATTAATAACTTATTTGTTTAAACCTTTAAGAGTAGCTTTACGCTAGATAATCGATTAACAAATTAGGGTTAATCGATTAACCCTTTTTTAATGTCTCCAAATTATTTAAATAAGCTTGTAATCGATTAGTGATAGTTGAATTGAAAATCTTCCATATTTGGTCTATCTAACTGATTAACCATTGGTCTTAATCAATAAGAAACATTAAAAAGCTCATAGATCGTTTTCCTTTTTGAGACATATTTTCTCTTATAAATAGATAGTTTCCCCTCATTCCAAAATGCACTAGAATTTGTTTCAAGTATATCATTTCTCACTCTGTACTCATTTTATATTCTTTCACTAAAGTTTTCTTAGAGCCTTGTGAGTGAAAAATACTTGTGATAGTTTTGTTGTACTATTGTTCATGCTTCAGTTGTTCTTCACCAAGAGTGTGTTTCTATTGTTTTATTTCTTTGTTTGGTTCTTGAGGTTATCCTAGTAAAATCTCTATGTGGTTTTTGAGATTATCCAGGAAATTTTTTGATTGGTTCTTGAGATAAGTCGGTTGAACTCTACTTGTATTCATAAGCTCAACTTGTGAAAAGTTGTGTTTGATTAGGGAGATCAGCATGTGTAAAATATATCATTTGTTATAAAATATTTGGGGGCATATACTTAAAATCTCAAGATATTTTATTAGTGGAACACTCGATGGAAAAATCTTAGGGATGTGAATATGCCAAGTGGTTAAGTCAAACCTGTATATATCTTAGTCCAATATCTCTATCACAACCTCTTTATTTTTTGTTATAATTTTCTTCTCTTTTATTCTTTATTTTCTATTATTCTACTCCTTTATCTCTATTTAACTATTAAACTAACATAAATCATTTTTAAGAAAATATTTTTTAAAATTGATCTCTATTTATAAATATCACAATTCCTCCTTACTCTTGGGTTTGATATAACTTATACATAAGAAGTTTTGGGTTACATTAGGTTGCACAGACTTTTGTCATCAATAAGGATCCTTGATATTGAATATTTTCAATTGTGGCGGTTACATTCAGTGGAAGTATCTTGTTAGGAGTTTTATGATGGAGAGTCCGGGAGAGTCGGGAGTATCAATAAGACCAATGCTCCAGAACCACAAGAGAGGGAGACGTCACATCTCAACCCAAACCCAAAACGCGAAGGTGTTAGGTAAATGAGTTATCTCTCTTATAAATCCAATATTCTACCCAGTCAATCATCTATGTTCCTCTAACTATAGGCATCTTTTGTATGAAAGTTGGTTAAGGTGTCCACGTTTCAAGGTTTGGAATGTCGGGGAGTGTTAGATGATATCCAAAACGGTGGTCACATGTTCATGGGCTAGACCACGAGAGGGACTTTGAAGCATGGTTGAACTGTTTCTTCCTCTCTCCACCATAATGGTATTGGACTGATAATTGGGTTCTTCTCTTATTGGGCCTCTGACAGAACAAGAACACAATGTAACTTACCTCTCGCTACCAGCACACATGAACTCATCTTGTCCTTGTGCGAGGATAGACATAATCCTTGTGGATACGATAATTACATTTACCATGTTTTTATTTTTAGAGATAAAAGTACCCTTATGTAAATATAAACTTAGTTTTAGTAGGCTTATTATAGAGATGGATCAAACAAAATGAATTTATGAATGAATATCATGATTTACTTTTTTAAAGAAAATATTAAATGATAAAAATACACATTATCTATTATTTTAGAAAAATAATAAATTAAAACTTTTATTGTCAACATTTTAGTACTACAAAAAACAATGGGGTAAATAAGGTTTGGGTCTAACGTATCTTATCCATGGTTATGTCTTGTTTAGACACCAACTGTTAACAAATTCTCAATTGAATCCGACCGTTGATGTCTGATGGCATTTGTTTCAGCCAGACGGCAAAATCAATAAATAAATCAAACTCTCTCAAGAGCATGTTAGAAGAACATGTAGTTAGCATTTCAACCGGTCCATGAGAACTTGTTCAACCTTAATACCATTCATTTGGGGAGAAGTTAACTCTCATTTTTGTTATTGTTTTTCTTATATAATATTGTGGGGATTTTAAAGTAGATGTTTCGTTGAAGGAATGAGAATCTAAAAAAGATAGAAAAGTTGAACATTACTCATTTTACAAACGTAATTAATCGTGAGAATGATATTTTATCTATCAAAAATTAAGTAAACAACATTAAGACTTTGGATGCAAGGATATATATTGAGGTATTCATCTTAGTCTCATTTAGTTTGAGAATTTTCCCCAATAACATCTCTATAGTCTTGTTAAGGTAGGTGTGTGTTAAAAGGGTATCTAATAAACCAATCGTTAGTTGGTTCAGTGGTGATTGGCGCTGGACTTGGTAAGGAGAACCACGGTTCGATCCCCCGCAACTGTGATCGGGAGGGGGATGAGACCTCTTGATGGGGGATGAGACCTCTTGATGCCAAAACTCGCAGTGATCGGGAGGGGGATGGGACCTCTTGATGCCACGGTTCGATCCCCCGCAACTGTGATCGGGAGGGGGATGAGACCTCTTGATGCCAAAACTCGCCCCCGAACCTAAGATCTTCTTTTAATATATTGTTATTTTTTTTTATCTTCTTTTAATATATTGTTTTTATTCAATTTGTCTAATACTATACAAGATGAAATTGAAAAACACTTTTTTTCTATCTTATAAAGATTCTTTTATTTTGAACTCTCACTGCAATTTATCACTGATTTTAGTGATATGACAATTTGCATTTCAGTTATTTTTAAATTGTATAATTAAAATTAAATAACTTCATCTAAATTTAATTTTTATTTCAATTATTTTAAATTTATATAATTAAAATAAAATGAATTAACATAAATAATTATATTTCTATTATTTTAGACTTTACAACTAAATTGATTAACAGAAATTTAGCTGCATAAGTTCAATGTCCATGCCAGCAGAATCATAATGTCTTTGATGTTATGGCTGCATATATTTTTTTAAGCAAAGAAAAATATATAAAATTAAAAGAAGAACAACAAACTGGGGGCATAAACCTTACCCAGCAACTACAAGATCAACCTAAAAAGGGGAATACATCAAATAAAACAAAAGTGATAAAATAAACTGGACAAAATATCAGTTGAAGAAACCATATACTTACAGACGAAATACATATAACACAAACCAGTGAACCCAATCCGGGGAACAAAACTAAATTGCAAAAGAAATATGTGTATAAGTCTCGAAACATTATTGAAAAAATACTCTATTAGCTCATTTTTTCAAACCTAAAATGTATGACAGCTCCCGTCAAATGTTTACAAACTTTTATGTTTAATGTATTATTATAATAATTAAAATTATCACAATTAATGTATTTTATTTTTTACATTTTTATAAAGAGGCAAAACTTATTTTTGACGCGGTGGTAAACTTTATATTATGTCTACTAGTTAAATAAAATGATAATATATAATTGTAGAAATGTAAAAAGAATGACAATTTTCTCTTTTTCATAATAAATTTATGTATGTTTCTATCATAATTGTCTCATGTTCTTTTATCATATACAAATATTTATAACATTTTTTAGTATAGATGATACTTTTATCATAGAAAAAACTAACATTTTTTTATAAGTTAAAATTTTAATATAACTTATTATATTTTAATAGTAGTTTTAATTATAATTAATGTATTACTAAATTTTAAAAAGAAAAACTTAAATAAAACTTTAGTAAATGACTAAAATATTTATTTTAGTAATAAAGTCTATGTACAAACATCATAAACGGGTTGATTTGCATAAAAAAAATTAAATTAATCATGATTGGAATTTTGCAATATTTTTTATTGGATAATACTCTTTCTAATTAAATATAATTTTACTATCAACATCTTTTACGATTAAACACAATAATTAGAAGATTTTAAAATTAAACTAATGTATTATTTAACGGTAAGATTTTAATTAGTAAACACAATAATTGAAAATATAAAAATATTAAATACAATAGTTATAAAAGTGGACATATCAGACGTGATATCGTTTCATTCTTTCTTTATATTTTAGAGATATATTTCCATTAATTACAATAATTCAAATTTTATAGTCAAACTTGATTTTCCATATTTTTAAGGAATATTTATTTTTACCCAAATCTTTCGATATATCATTCATCATCATATTCATAAATTCATAACCAAAACTAAAAAAAAAAACTTAATTCAAAATAAAAACAATCCTTAAATAAAAAGAAAAAAAAATAAAAGAAAAAAACATGAAAACAACTACTCTAATAGAATAATAGTAATAATAATAATTTGTTTATGTTTTTATTAGAGTAATAATAATAATAATAATAATAATCTAACACGCGGTGAAAAATGAATTGACATATAATAATTATACTAATAAAGAGTAATAACTATTACATTACATAAGTATATAGGAAGAATCATTACAAACTTTTTCTCAGTACAGTAATAATGATTTATTAATGACAAACTTAATTGAAACTGTTTTTTTAGAGTATCATGGGAATTCCAACTTTTCTTCTTGAAAAGAAGAAGCGTGATATCACCCAACTTTTCAAATTCTATTTTAAAATTTTAAAACATGATACTTATGATACGACTCGATTCCATCGAGTTTGTTCCTTACGATTTGTTCCATCGAGTTTGGTCCTACAGATGGAATTTGGTCCTTACGATACGATTTTGTTCCTTACGATTTGAAGAGATTTGAAGAGAGTACAGCGTGTATACGATTCCATCGAGTTTGGTCCTTACGATTTGAAGAGATTTGAAGAGAGTACAAGGCGTATACGATTCCATCGAGTTTGGTCCTTACAATTTGAAGATATTTGAAGAGAGTACAACGCGTATAGTTTGGTCCTTACGATTTCAATTGACTACCAGCGTGCCATCTTGTGTTTTTCCATCTGAATAGCAAATATTTCTGCACAAACAAAAACCATTTCATTCTTCCAAACAAAAAGAATTAAAATTTAATTTTTTTTATAAAAAATCAAGCAATAGAATTATTCATCCTTTTGTTATCACTATTCAAAAAAAGCATATTAAAGTTGCTTTAGAAAAAAAAACCTTTCTTAACAGGAATGTTGCAACAGAAATCTGACATGCTATCGTTATAAGAACAAATAACTTACATGGAATACACATGCTGAAACTTAGAAGAAACACAAATATAAGGTTTTAGTCTGTATTGAATAAGATGGGGAACAGATAGGCATGTTGTAACACCCGAGGCCGAATAAGGCGAGGGGTGGTTGCACCGCATGTAACACCTGAGACCTGAGATGGCAAGGGTGGTCGCCATATCGGAATGAGAGGGATCCCGATGCTGTGCAGGTATGGGACTGCATGGTCAAAAGAAAGCTTATAAGGATTGATGGGTATTACCTATACCAACATGATGCATCTTCTTTTCGGTAGCCCATTCTATAAGAACTTCATAGTTAAGTGTGTTTGACTTGGAGCAATTCTGGGATGGGTGACCTTCTGGGAAGAGAAATCATTCTTTGAAACTTTAAAATTTTTCATGATATAAGAACCTCCAGCTGCAAGTTTAGACTTTAAAATTTCAAGCTCAGTGTTTTTGATGCAGACAATAGAACTTGACAACACAATAATACCTTAGAATCAACCAAAACCATTTCTATGTGTTCTTTGTTTGAAGAACTTGTTACCGAGATTATATATGCTTACACCTAACTTCTATCTTCCACAAATCCTTCAACTCATTGATATCCTTCATTTCACATAATCGATTGGGCGAGCCATGACAATGCTTAAAAGGCTGCAAGAACAAAAATCAGATTTCACTTGATTTGGAAAATTAAAATTGAAATAAAAAATACACAAAACAGATATGCAAATTAAAATTGTACTTCCAGAAAACACATGTAGAGAAGAATTGTAAATCCTAAAAAAAGAGCAATTGAAGAGTGAACTCCATTGATTCAGTAAATATATAACCCAACAAACTGTATAGAAATATGGAAGGGCAGGAGTAATAATATTTTTTTTTGTTAGTGGAGGGTTTTGTATTTTCAAAAAAACGTAAAACTCATTCCAGATTATGGAATAACTCTATGCATTTAATATAACCTATTACGGTTTTGTAATATGTGTAAATAAATAAATAATTAATAAAAAAAATAAAAATAAAATAACAACAAAAATTAAGGGAGCGACACATCAGCAGTAATTAATGCCAAATCAATAATATTGAGTTATTTAAAAAAAATATTATTTATATCCATGGAATAAGAAAAGTTTTGGTACATTTATTAGAGGGCTTTAAATGGTATTTCCAGATACTTTTGCTTTTATATATTAATAGATATTCATTGTTTTTGAAACAAGATTGCATAGTTAAAATTTGAATTTTAGTATTTTAGATTTTTTTATGAATTGAATTTTTTTTTAATATCAAATGAATGCTTTTGTGAGATGGGAACCTTCCTCCTAGGACTTGGGAGGTCACAAATGTTATTATGTAAAACTATCTCCTTATTTGTGTACATTTGTGCTTCTGTGCTCTTTAGTCGTTATATGTCATTATGAGTGTGGGCCGAAAAAGTTAAGGCTTAATCAATATTTATTTTTGTTATTCATACTGGGACCATGTTAATTATAATTTATAGTTTTGTTGTATATGGTTTGAAGATTTAATATAGGACTATTAAAATAATATTTAAGATGGAGAATCAGTTATAAGTCTCAATTCTCATTTTTAGAGATTTACGAAAGAGAAAATGGAGAAGCAGTTTAAGAAGTTTGTTGAGATACTGAAAAAATATCCATATCATTATTCCCCTTTATCTCTAATTCCCTCATATGCTTAGTTATTGACTCAAATCATGTCTATTAAGGAAAAGTTGGACGAAACTGGTATGAATGTGCATTAGGGAGTGTAGTGCTATATTTATAATAAGTGTTGTGAAAAAACAACATATAAATAGTTTCTTCTTGACGACAAAAAACTCACAAGGGTTAGAAAAGATGGTATAATAAGAAGAATACAATAATTGGTTATAACTGCTATTCTTTCCTTTCTCTTCAAACAAGATTACAAGTTACAAGAATAACAAATAACCCTCTCACCCTAAATTAGGATGTGCGGTATGCAATGATGAGAGACTAGTATGCTATTTATAATAAAACCTAACATACTAACTAATGGGATTTTTCCACAAGGCCCATTACACAAGCCAACTTAATATACAAGTTAACTTAACAAATTAGGGTTTAAACACTAAAACCTAATTTAACATGCTAATAATCCTAGCATCTTCGACACCTGCATGCTAGATCCATCTTCGACTACAACATGCACATTTCGAAACAAGCTACCCTTCGACCATACTAAAGTTCGATCCAATATATTTATAATCTCCACATTGGACCTAACTCTACAACATCAAGGGAACAAACCAGCTTTCTTCATGTAGCTTTATCCACTGCATACAGTGGAAAAACTTGCAACTTGGTAATGTCTTGGTGATCATATCAGCAATATTGTCCTCAGTCATGAAGGAGTGAAAAACACTTAGAAAGGGGGGGATTGAATAAGGGTTCTTTCTAAAAATGGTAGATAAAAATAAATAACACAATTATTTTTATCCTGGTTCGTTGTTAACTAAACTACTCCAGTCCACCCCTGACAAGGTGATTTATCTCAACTGAGGATATAATCCACTAATCAAACTGATTACAATGGTTCTCCACTTAGATACCTTCTAAGTCTTCTAGAGTATTCTGATCATAACTTGATCACTCTAGGAACTTCCTTTTACAATCAATGTAAAAACAATATTACAAGAGATTCAAATGCTTCTTAATAAACTATATTCACAAAGTGATTTTTCTCTTAAGTTTAAGATCTAACACTTGTAACACCCCATAAATTTCTTTATTTAATTTAATTAATTTTTTAATTAAATATTAGAATTAATTGAATTATTTGAGAAATATGGCTTAATGAAGGCTAATGGGCCAGTGTCGCAAGTAGCAATTGGGGGGTGTGGCAGTTGCAAAGCCTTTTACTAAACTAAGGTTATATTTTCATAAAATAGAAAAGAGGGAGATTTTGTGAAAAGAGAACCAAAGAGGAGAAGAGAAGGTTGAACATGAAATTGGGAGAAGAGCAAGTGCGAAAAACAAGAGCATCCCAGAATTCAACATCGAGGTAAGAGGGATTCTTCTCATTAACCTCTATTATGGGTATTATGAATGATTCAATTGAATTCGTATGTTAGTATTCTGGATTGGATTATATGTCGGTGTTTGGGGTTTTGGGGTTTTGTAGAACTTAGGTTCAATTTATGATGGGTGATGCAATTGAGCTATTGTGAATAATGTTTAATGTTGGATATTGATGTTAATACATGTTAGAAGTATGTGTAAATGTGCATTTTCGTGCTGTGATGAGATTTTGGACGTTTTGGTATGATTGGGTTCGCACTTGGGATGAAAACAGTGCTGCAGAAAAGTGATTTTTCTGCTATATCAGTAATGTAACTGGTTACATGAGGAAGGTAACCGATTGCATGGTCTCAGAATGGGCGAAGAACTGCATTTCGCGATGATGTAACCGGTTACATCATTTAGGTAACCGGTTACCACTGGGCGAAATTGAAAAATAAAAGTTACTGTCAGTGATGTAACCGGTTACATCATTTAGGTAACTGGTTACCACTGAAGCTTTTTGAAAAATATTTATTTTAAATGTCCGTAACTTTTGAACCGTTAATTCTTTTTGTACGCCGTTTCGAGGACCTGGTAGATGAATTAATTCACTATTTTATGATGTATATTAGGGGGTTATAACTTAAAAATCATTTTGTTGGTTTTGTGAATTGGTATTTGGTAGTAGATTGAGTAATGGTATGAACATGCTATGCGGTGTTTTAGCTAGTACGATTGTTGAGATGATAACATATTGTTGTGATTAAATGTATTATGTTGTGGTGAATATCAAATGGTTGTGATATTATTATGCTTGTATGTTGTGAAATAATGATTATGAATTGTTGGTGGATGTTGATGATGAGCATGTCGTGGTTGATGCATGCATTTCATAATCATGTTGCGGGCTGTATCCTTTATGGTGGTGGGACAGCGGTAGCTAATTCCCATTGTGTGGAATTAGTGAGAGAAGTAGCCGAATCTTTATGGTGGTGGATCGGTGAGATGGGTTATCCCATGTTTGGTACCACATGCATTTAGTTGCATTGCATTAGGTTGTTGTGTATAATTGTAACATGAATGGAAGTTGTCCAATGTTATAATTTGTGTGTATTTTGGTATGAATGACTGTAATTGATGTATGTTGCTATATTATCTGAATATAATTGATTTGGGTGAATGATGTATGGTTTATGGTTGAATTATGAGTCTTCGACTCCATATGTTTGATTATTCAGCTGTTAAGAATATTCCGCTGTGTTAACATGCTACCTGAATAATTTTTGGTTTATCGTTCCTTTATGGCATGACATGAATATTTGTTTATTTTATTGGAGTTGTAATACCCTTTTTCATGTTTTACTCTGATTTTGATGTTAATTTTCCGCGGGGTTTAGAAGGGTGTTACAATAGTGGTATCAGAGCATAGTCGGTCGTTTGAGTCAGAGTCTTAGTGTCGGTTAATCCTTCGTATACGATTAGTGTAAGGTTGACACTGTCGATACTTCTTGTTCTAATGAATATTGTTTGATATTTAGCAGAACAATGGACGGAAGAGGAGGAAGAAACGACGACGCGATCGATGAGGCTCTGGGCATGATTGCTGGTGTGTTGGGAGGGAATGCCAATGGAGCTGGTATTGGTGCTGACAGGCAGCTGAACAGTTTTCAGAGGAATAATCCTCCGTTGTTCAAAGGCACGCACGATCCCGAAGGCGCTCAGAGGTGGCTGAAGGAAATTGAAAGGATCTTCCCAGTGATCGATTGTGCTGAAAATTTGAAGGTGAGGTATGGTACTCACATGCTGTCTGAAGAAGCCGATGATTGGTGGATGGCTAGTAGGGATGAACTTGAATCTGCAGGCGTAGCAATTACTTGGGCCGTATTCAGGCGAGAATTCCTGAGGAGGTACTTTCCTGAGGATGTTCGGGGCAAGAAAGAAGTTGAGTTTTTGGAGCTGACACAGGGTAACATGACGGTACCGGAATATGCTTCAAAGTTTATTGAGCTGGCCAAGTACTATGTCCACTATAACAATGATGAAGTGAGTGAATTTTCGAAATGTGTTAAGTTCGAGAATGGTCTCCGTGATGAAATTAAGCAGGGAATCAGGTACCAAAGGATTCGTCGGTTTACTGATTTGGTAGATTGTAGTAGAATCTATGAAGAGGATAACCTCAAGCTGAAGTCATCTCACTCCCGCGAGTTAGTTGACAAGAAGGGGAAGAAGCCTATGGACCGTGGTAAACCATATGGTAGGGGTAATTATAAAGCTGGAGGTTGGAAGAAGCCTAGTGGGGGGAGACTCTAGTGCCCCTGTTAAGTGCTTTAAGTGTGGGGAACCTGGACATCATGTTCACGAGTGCAAAAGTGATGAGAAGAAGTGCTACAGGACTAGAAGTAATCTTAAAAGGCCAAAACTTCATATCACTCTGAACAGAAGAATCACTGATTCTCCTTCCAATCAACCTCTTTGCATCAAAGATGGTGTTGGTAGGGTTCATTGCGACCTGATTCTTGGTGGCATCACCTAATAACCTTTCACTATCTATAAAGGCAACATAAGACGGCGTCGTATGGTTTCCTTGATTGTTGGCGGTGATTTTGACTCTATTGTGCTGCCAGACTCCGACGCATGAGTACGTAGTTCCGAGATCTATCTTGTTATAGAGTGGGCTGTCGAAAACGGAGTTTAGAAGAAGAGATGAAGGATTTGGTGTGGGTGTGGGTTTCGGTTCTGAATTTAGGGTTGAGATTGACCTAATGGTGAAGGAATCAATGTCGAAGTTGAAACTGAATTTGGAGTCGTAGTCGCGGTTGTCGAGGATTTCGCGGATTTTGTCATCCGAGGTGGTGTTGCAAGGTTCATAGCTGACGTCGGCGCAGATTTTGGGGGGTTTGTGTTTGGGGGTTTTTGAGATTGGGAAATGGTTAGAGAATTTTGTGAAGGGGTGTTCGCGGGTGTGTTGGGGGCGTATGGAAGAGAAGCTGTTGTTGAGAACACTGCTCGTGGCTTCCTCGGTGACTTCGCTTGGTTGTGGTGATTGGGATAAGGTGAGTTCGGGTGGTTTCAAGGGTGGCAGCAGTTTTTGGATGATTTCTTGTTCTGGACATGAAATTTTAGGTTTTTGTTGGTAATGAGAGGTAGCTGATATGGTCTTGTGAGATGTTTTCTTAAAACATGGGTGGGTCACATGAAGATACTTATCAAAATATCTTCTATTTCTAGGATGGATTTGATATTGATGAAAAAGTGTGGAAGAGGTATTTGTTGGTTGGAGTTGTTGATGATAATTATTGTTGTCATATGAATAAGGAGATGATGAATATGGGTTAGGATGAGGTGGATGTGGTGAATACCCATGATTTAGATACAACTTTGGTGATGATGATCCAACATGAGTGTAACAAGGTGTAAAAAGTTTCCATGAAAAAGATGGAAATCAAGGTGTGGTAGGAGATGTAAATGAGGGGTTTGTGAGATAGGTAGGAGGAATACTCCATGGATGATATGAAGGTGTATGAAAATGATAATTGATAGGTAAAATAGCAAGTGTACTATTTTTGCCTATGTAGTAGTAATGGGAAAATCCCAAGTATCGAATCTCAAGGACTGCTTGACGATATAGAGTTTTATCAGTATTTCAATTAAACAAAAGTTCAAAAGGTTGTTTTGGTTGGTTTTGCAAATAATGTAAATAAGCAGAATAATAGAACGATGAACAGAGATGAGTAGGTTGCTAGGGGCCGGTGAATGATTCTTCCTGTAACAACTATCCTTCTCAATACAATAACATAGTTTCACAATTGGTTACCGGTTCTCAAGAATATCTAATCCTAAGGCCTTAGTGAAAGGATCTTTGACGTCACAACCTAATTACTATGTCCATAGATAATTATAATTATGATCAAGCATTCCAATACCAAGAATTTCCGGTTAAGATAAAATATCCCTAGTCCTAGGTGATAATTATTATCCTATGTTCTTACTCATGTCAATGAACAATTGCTGTCCAGCTAAATTCATTCATACAATTTCATTATCCGTTTGTCCGACGATTAAGGCATAAAGAACAGATGTAAAACAAACCAATTATATGAAAACCAAATTGTTATTGCATCAAAGAAATAAAGTTATCACATTCAGAATCAAGATCACCCCCCTAGCAATGGGGGGTTTAGCTACTCATAACAATAATAAAAATCATAGTTTGAATTGTAGACATTACAGATAAACAAAGGGAATCAGATCATCAATCGCGAATGCTCATGGAAATCTTCATTCCTTGCTTAGAATCTAAATTCTCCTGCTTCTCCAATGTATTTTCGCACCCAAAACTTGTCGAACCCTTGTCCAAACGCAATCTCCTTCTTTTATTACTGTCATTCTGGGCTTTTCAGCAAAACAGGCCCAAAAATCACGTGCAAACGCGTCCAGACAGATGACACGCGTCTGGGGACGCGTCCCAGCAGCATGCATGATTTCTTTTGATTTTTCTCTTTCAGAGACGCGTGTGGGCACGCGTGTGGACTCAGGAAACGCGTCCAGGGACGCGTGTGGGCAGGAGGTGCACTTTTCTCTTGCTGGACGCGTGTGGGCACGCGTGTGGACTCAGGGAACGCGTCTTGGGACGCGTGTAGCCAGAGAAGTGCACTTTGGCTTTTAGAAACGCGTCTGGGGACGCGTGTGACCAGCAGATGTGCTTTTCATCCGTTTCTTCACTTTTTTCACTGATTTTCTCCACTTAATTCATCTGAGTCTGCAAACACTAAAACACAAAAGCAAAGCATAAAATAACGAATAATGAATTAAAACATAAAATAAAATACTTCAAAGACAACTAAAAATAACAGTAAAAACATGTGTAAAAACCACTGATCAAACTCCCCCAAACTTAAACCGTTGCTTGACCTCAAGCAACAATTACAAGAGTCAATGATCTTCAGAGTACACTAGTGTTCATACGTGAGATATCTGTTTGTATTGATCCAGAAACAGTTGGTCCGACATTCACATGACGCGACGAGTTTCTGCCACCACTTTAAACCTTAAGCTCCCCTTTTGGATACCTCTCCAACTATGCTTTGCACTTGAGTCTCTTTCCGATTATTCTCCTCTTTCATTCGGACAATCACATTAAGGCACTGTATTTCTTATAATAATCATCACATGCATGAGACAGATCAAGGCTTTTTATTTTCTTTTTCTAGCACCAAACTAGCAGCATTTGCTACCTTTTTATTACCGATGAAATTTTCAAACTTTGCAGTTATATATTGCCCTTTTGGACGACGTTTGGGATCAACCTCCTTTGGGCTGAATAACCGGGTGAGGGTTACCCAACTTAGCGAGCCGGTTGCCTTTTACCGCCTTTTCATCATTTGGTGCCAACTTTTTATATCTTCTTTTTCTAACCAGTCTTCATGCACGTGAATCTGAATTATGCCAGACTGTATCAATAAACTACTCGAGGAGTACTTCTCAGGAGGCAAGTACTATGGTGCAAATCTACACGTTAGACTCGTATTCCTCTTCGGGAGCCAAGGGTGTTTAAACAAACCTCTTCTTGCCACATTATTCCGAACTTCCTGTCCTCAAACAATCCTCCCTTCATCTCTATATACTATTCCCGGTCGCTCTTTAAGATCAAAACTCTTCAAAAATTAAAAATTTCGGTCAAAACTTGGGAGAATGATTTTGTAGGTCTTACACATATTATACTAGCAATATAAATTAAAATGCAAAGAGTAAAACCTCCCCCAAACTTGAACGAAACATTGACCTCAATGTTTTAGAACAAGCTCGAGAGAGGTGACTCACAGAGGGTAATGCACTCCATAGCTTCCACTTGAAATGCCCCTTTTATTTCCTGAAAATAAAACAAACAAACAGAGAAATTTATTATTAAAATCGTGGGTTGCCTCCCACGAAGCGCTTCGTTTAACGTCGCATGGCTCGACGGTCCATTTCCCTTTATTATGGAGGGTATTTTCTATTCCACACCTGGTTGCTTTTCACCTCCGCAACCAAAAACTCATGAAGATGAAAGGCATGGACAACTTTTCTCTTCAATTCACTTACCACATTCTTCTTGACTTTCTTAGCCTTCTTCGGACTTTTGATAGCTTCATGAGTTGTTTCTACCCGAGATGCTATGCTTGAAACTTTTTCTTGGAGCTGCTCAGGCTTTTTGTCTTTTTTCTCACTTTCTGTCATACCACCAGAATTTTGATCATTTACAACCGCCCTATGTTTCTTAACTCCTAACATCTTCAAGGTTACTTCTTCATCAAAAGATCTCAGCGTTAGTGTCCCCTTTTCAATGTCGAGGTTGCAGCGGCCTGTTGACAAAAATGGCCTCCCAAGAAGGATAGGAGTTTCTTCGTCTTCCGGAATGTCCATGATGTGGAAGTCAACAGGGAATACAAACTTATCAACTTCCACTAGTACATCTTCAGCTACCCCATATGATTTCTTAATGGTGTGATCAGCAAACCTTAACTGTGTCTTACTCTCACTAATCTTTTCCAATTCAAGCTTTTTAAAAATTGACAAAGGCATTAAACTCACACTAGAACGAGAATCGAGGAGTACCTTTTTAAAAGTTGTTATTGATAGTGCATGGTATTGCCACCGCTCCCGGGTCTTTCCTCTTTATTGGGATCCTTCTTGCTGACGAGATTATTCCACACTTCTCAGTTGCAATTTTTGATTCTCCTTCCACTGATCTCTTCTTTGTCATTACCTCCTTCAGAAATTTCTTATACAATGGCATGTGCTCAGGTGCTTCGAAGAAGGGTAAATTCACCTCTAGCCTTTTGAACAATGCAGTAAACTTCTTAAAGTCTTTCTCTTTTGAATTCTTCTTTGTCACTCTGGAAGGGAAAGGTAGTTTAATCACCGGTTCAGCATCTTTCTTATTTTTTTCTTCAACTGGTTTAACCAGTGGTATCACAACTTCTGGTTCTTTCAGATTCTCTCTTATTTCCAAATCCACCTCTATTATCATAGGGTCATCTATTTCCTGTTTTTCTTTTTCAGATTCAGCCACTCTTTTGCTTCTTGTTGTAACTGCATTAATCTTCTCTTGGTCTTTCGGATTTTTCACAGTTGAACTCGGAAAGTTACCTTGTGCCTGTAGAGTGAGGTGCTGTGCTATTTGACCCACCTGAACTTCTAGATTTTTTATTGAAGCTGTGGTGTTCCTATGGTTGTTTCTTGTCTCTTCTTGAAATTGAATGCATTGTCCAGCCAATCTCTCGATAGCTACTTCCCACTCCGCTTTCTGAGGCCTTGTTGTTGTTGTTGATCTTTCCAAGCGAAGTTGGGATGATTCTTCCACCCAGGATTATAGGTGTTAGAATAAGGATTATTTTGCCTCAAGAATTTGATTTATTCAATTTGCTTGGGAGTCGCAACACAACAAACAGTTTGATGAGGACCACTGCAAATTTCACAGATTACAGGTTGAGCTTGTTGCACTTGAGCCACCTGTTGTGTACCTATATTCATAGCCTTCAATCTTTTTTCAACTTCAGCCGATATCGCATCTTCAACTCGGATTTTTGAGGTTTCCAGCTTGAGATCAATGATTCCTTCTGGTTTACTGGCAAACCTATCATACAGCTCCAAATGCTCATTTGCAGCTATTGCTTCAATGATCTTGATGATACCAGAGGCTGTTGTGAAATTTGTTGAGCCTCCAGCTGCTGTGTCGATTAACTGCTTTGTCTTGATTCTCAGCCCGTTCACAAACATTTGCATCTGTTCAGTTTTGTCCATATTGTGTGTCGGACATGCCACCAAAGTCCTCTTGAACCTTTTATAGGCATCCCCCAAAGACTCACCCTCCTTTTGCTTGAAGTTCAGAATTTCATACCTTTTTCGTAGAAAGACTGACGCTGGAAAATATTCATTTAGGAAAGCTTTTTCCATCTCTCCCCACGATGTGATACTGCCTGCTGGTAGCGAATAGAACCACTCCTCTGCCTCTTCTGCTAGAGTAAAAGGGAACATCCTCAATCTCTTTGCTTCTTTGGTATGACCATCAATTTTTAGAGTGGTGCTCATGGTCAAAAATCTCTGCAGATGCTTGTTTGCGTCTTCGTTAACCTTTCCGGTGAAAGGTTTCCTTTCAAGCTGGTTGATTGTGCTTGGGTGTAGTTGAAAATTTGCAGCATTTACCGGTTGGTTGACAATTGTTTGTCTTCCCCCCGGTGTGTTTGCAGCACCATAGTCACCAAGGAGCCTCTCAGGAGGAGGAGGATTTTCACCCATGGTTTCTTCTTCACTTTCAGACTCTGAATCGGAATGAACTGACACAATTTCCTCTTCAGGTTCCAGATTAGCCAACCGAGCTTGTCTACGCCTTGCGTGCAAAGTTCTTTCAATTTCTGCGTCAAAAAGAAATTCAGCTGAGGCCTTACCTCGCATACACAGATTAGATAAATATGAGAATTAGGAAAAATAAATAGTGCAGAAAATAAAATTTTAGTCGCAGAGCAACAAAATTCTAATTGAAATAAATCTAGAACTCTATAATCTTCGGCAGTCCCCGACAACGGCGCCAAAAACTTGATAGGTAAAATAGCAAGTGTACTATTTTTGCCTATGTAGTAGTAATGGGAAAATCCCAAGTATCGAATCTCAAGGGCTGCTTGACGATATAGAGTTTTATCAGTATTTCAATTAAACAAAAGTTCAAAAGGTTGTTTTGGTTGGTTTTGCAAATAATGTAAATAAGCAGAATAATAGAACGATGAACAGAGATGAGTAGGTTGCTAGAGGCCGGTGAATGATTCTTCCTGTAACAACTATCCTTCTCAATACAATAACATAGTTTCACAATTGGTTACCGGTTCTCAAGAATATCTAATCCTAAGGCCTTAGTGAAAAGATCTTTGACGTCACAACCTAATTACTATGTCCATAGATAATTATAATTATGATCAAGCATTCCAATACCAAGAATTTCCGGTTAAGATAAAATATCCCTAGTCCTAGGTGATAATTATTATCCTATGTTCTTACTCATGTCAATGAACAATTGCTGTCCAGCTAAATTCATTCATACAATTTCATTATCCGTTTGTCCGACGGTTAAGGCATAAAGAACAGATGTAAAACAAACCAATTATATGAAAACCAAATTGTTATTGCATCAAAGAAATAAAGTTATCACATTCAGAATCAAGATCACCCCCCTAGAAATGGGGGGTTTAGCTACTCATAACAATAATAAAAATCATAGTTTGAATTGTAGACATTACAGATAAACAAAGGGAATCAGATCTTCAATCGCGAATGCTCATGGAAATCTTCATTCCTTGCTTAGAATCTAAATTCTCCAGCTTCTCCAATGTATTTTCGCACCCAAAACTCGTCGAACCCTTGTCCAAACGCAATCTCCTTCTTTTATTACTGTCATACTGGGCTTTTCAGCAAAACAGGCCCAAAAATCACGTGCAAACGCGTCCAGACACGCGTCCAGACAGATGACACGCGTCTGGGGACGCGTCCCAGCAGCATGCATGATTTCTTTTGATTTTTCTCTTTCAGAGACGCGTGTGGGCACGCGTGTGGACTCAGGAAACGCGTCCAGGGACGCGTGTGGGCAGGAGGTGCACTTTTCTCTTGCTGGACGCGTGTGGGCACGCGTGTGGACTCAGGGAACGCGTCTTGGGACGCGTGTAGCCAGAGAAGTGCACTTTGGCTTTTAGAAACGCGTCTGGGGACGCGTGTGACCAGCAGATGTGCTTTTCTTCCGTTTCTTCACTTTTTTCACTGATTTTCTCCACTTAATTCATCTGAGTCTGCAAACACTAAAACACAAAACCAAAGCATAAAATGACGAATAATGAATTAAAACATAAAATAAAATACTTCAAAGACAACTAAAAATAACAGTAAAAACATGTGTAAAAACCACTGATCAATAATCCATAGGAGGATTTGAGTACATAGATGAAAGCACCAATTGATAGGAAGATATCCTACCAAAACTATCAATTTAGGGTTCAACAATAAAAAGAGAAAGACATTAAAATAAACTAAGGAAATAGAGATAAAAATAACTTTGATTTCTTTGATTGATTTTCAAGTGTCAAAGACACTACATATATATAATAATACTAATGGATAGTAAACCAAAGGCTCAATACTAATTAAAGCCCAATTCAACAACATTTAAAGATCCTAAGAACATTCTAGAGAACATTATAAAATAAAATACTAATATAAATTCTACTTTTAATTTAATATCTAAAATATTTATTTAATTCTAATTCTTACTCTATCAATTTATGTCAACAATAACTCGTGACAATAGGTTTTAATTTTAAATTTGATTATTTTTCAGAATAATAAATGTTTAATATATGGTTAGTTTTTTAAAATCAATTTATGTATGGTTACAAATTCAATTTTTTGATTTAAAACCAATTTAATGTTGTGTGTGGTCATACTTGAAGACAAATTTAATACTTTGATTGAAAACTAGGACCTAAATACTATTGTTGTCTTGCAGGACCTAAATATGTTTTCATATTTAGACCTAAATATGTCTTGCAGGACCTAAATATGCTTTCATATTTAGACCTAAGTATGAAAACCAATTCGTGGTAAATATGAAAATCAGGACCTAAATATGAAGACAAGCGACATATTACAATAGGACGGCATCCAATACCAGGACCTAAATACTATTGTTGTCTTTCATTCATTTAAATTGAAGTCAGAGTTGTTAAAAATGACTTCGTTCCTATTAAGCCATAAACTCCACACAGTTGCAAGCCACATCACCGCTACGGTTATTCTAGTATGTTTGTTACGAACCTTGGGCCAATTGTGAATGAAATTTTTCAGCTCCGCCATTGATAAGTTTATGTCATTTCCTAACCACGAAAGAATGCTCCTTCAAACTCCATTCGTAATAACACAGTTGTCGAACAAATGCGTCAAGGACTCATTTTCCACGCACATAAGACGCATGTTCTATCCAAGATTATACCACTCCTGTGTAACATGTCCTTAGTTGGTAATCTATTGTTGAGAAAGCATTTGAAGGAGCCTTTATGCTCCATAAAAAATTGAACGCTTCCTTCAAAACGCTATCCACCGACACATTGATCTCCTTGATGATACTGTGGTAGTAAGAACTTGCGGAGTAACTACCCTCTTCGCTTAAGCTCCACTCAAACTGATCCTGCTCATTCCTGTGTAGTTCTGTGTTGTTCAAAACGATTTGGAATTCCTCCCACTCTTCCGTTGGCAGCACTGCCAGGTCAGCAACGATACTTGAGAAATTCCATCTCTAAACGTCATCATCCCACACACCAGCATCAACTATGCTAGTGCTTGTATCGATCGCCCTATCGTGAATGTTTGGAAAAGCTTCTCGTATTGATTGGTCACAGATCCATCTCGCTTGCCACAAAGCAGTTTCGCCTCCATTTCCTACAGAACAGTTAACAACACCTGCAAAATAACAAAGAGAGGCCGGAAAATCTTTCTCGTAAGTGATGAGGTCCCTCCACCAAATTGAGTCTTTTCTAGTTAAAATATAAATGTCACCCACCAGAACCTTAACCTTGACGTTGCCATATCTACTATTGAGGATGTTCGCTCATGGTTTATCGGATTCATATAGAATCCTCCACTTCCGCTTATTCAACAAGGCCAGATTTATGACTCCAATATCCTTCGCGCCCAGACCTCCTTGTTCCCTAGTCTTGCGGACTGTTTTCCACCTGGCCTAGTGAATAACTCTAGAGTTTTCCTTCCGGTTCCATAAGAAATTTCCTTGAATTTGACGAAGTCTTTGCAAGACTTTTTTGGGCGCTCTGTCGAAGGATAACGTATACACTGGGATAGCATTCAGAACATAATTGATCATAACCACTCTTCCCGCGTGAGATAACCTTCTTCCCCTCCAAGACTCCAGTTTCAATTTAACTTGTGTTATCAAATCTCCCCACATAGTCATTTTCCTATGATTTCCTCCCACTTTAACTCCTAAAAACTTGAAAGGTATCTCGTCTATGTCACACGCCATAAAATTCGAAGCCGCTTCCATCAACCAATCTCCCACACATATACCGTATAGCTTGCTTTTATGAAAGTTTACCTTGAGCCCAGACATCATTTTAAAACCATGTAGAATAACTTTCATGCTCCATAAATTATCACAATTTCCGTCTGCCACTAGAATAGTGTCATCTGCGAACTGCATAATATTAACCTCCTTGTTAACATTGAAACGAAAACCGTGATAGTCACCAAATCTCCTTTGCTTTATACGTGAGTCTCGTTAAAACTTCTGTGGCCAACATAAAAATGAAAGGAGATAAAGGACCCCCTTGACGCAATCCTCGCTCAACTTTGAAATCCTTTGTGGTGTTGCCGTTAACGATAATGGACATGGTACTGCTGAAAACACATGCTTCCATCCACCTTCTCTATTTGTCCCCAAATCTCATAGACTTCATAACGTAACTCAGAAATTTCCAACTAATAAATATGAATATAATATTATGTAATAAATCAGATAATGTTATTGGGCTTAAAATATGACAAATCTAACCATTCGAACAAATCGTGCGCAACCATCTGTGACTCGTTCAGTCCCAACCCGTCAAAACGTTATTGAAATTAGACAGAAATTGAAATTAGACCGAAATGGATCTCTAAACTTCAGTCGCAGAATTGACTGGGTGTCACTTTTTGGCCTTAACCCGCCCAACTCAACTTGTTGTCCAACCCTACTCATACCTATTAGGTTATGTATGAGAACCTCAAAATACTTGTATATGCAAGTACGACAATGCATGGAGTTGGGTACGTCACCTTACTATAGGTCGTTCATATGTGACATAGTTTAGACATTTGGTGAGGCATGGAGTTAGAGCATATCTATCCTATGTCACTTCTCAACGAAAAATGTGTGAAAAGTTAAGAAAAACTTCATGGAAAACCATGACTTTTCAATGTGTAATAGATTGATGTTGATTTAAAATGAGTGATCAGGATAAATGGGAGAATGACCAGAATTGTGAAGCCGATAATAAGTATGTGAGTGGTGGTCAAACTATGAGTGGGTATGACCTCAGGTATGACCATCCATACTCATACAAATTTGAGAGGGAGTTCCGTATGTGTCTTAAGTGTGAGGAAAATATTAATACAATATGACACTCATTATAAAGAAAAATTCAATTAAATGTACAATAGAAAACCATTAGTATCTCTAAATAAAATGGAGTAATAATCTTGATGCAGACAATTTCATTTCATGTCCTACATATCTAGATATAAATGGAGATTTAAAATTTATAGAATACTTAATATAGAAAATAACTTTTATTAATTGATTTTAATCAATATCAAAATAAAACATTTTCATTAAAAGAGATTAGGTCGGACAGAATATGCTAAACTTCCACACATACTTGCAATTGATATTTGTTATTAATGTATCTAGGTATATACCAATTCTCTTTTAGTAATTTTTTTATTAATGTATAATCATATTTGCACATCCATGCGGATGCACACACATTTACACATTTAAAATATCGATGATAGTTTTTTTTTTTTTTTTAGAAAACAAGATATCAATAAAAGAGAGAACAAAGGTTCTCCAACCCGAGTACAATAAGTGAAACGGGAAAACCCTTTCAAAAGAAAAAAATTACAAACTAATTACATTACGAGATATAGTACAACGGTTCCTTACTAAATTCGGAGAAAGAATAATTGGATTGAGTTGAAAATATCGATAATAGTTGAGTTGATATCAAATACTAAAGTTTTAAAAAATAATTTAAAATACTACTGAATTTGAAATTCCAACCATGCAATCTGGTTATAAAATCAATGAATGTATACTATATGAGCAAATGGAATTGGTGACAATAAATACGGATCACTTCACGCCCCTTGAGAGAAACATTTATCACCACACAAATTATGTACCCAATACACTTAATCACATCACTTTAAATCTTAACAACTTATCACACATTATTGTATGAGTGGGGTATTGTTATAGGTTGGAGTAACAAACATGCATTCTGTTTGGTTCTTTGGGAAAAACATGCTGTTGAGTGATATTGTATTCAATATATACGGTGCAATTCTCAAAGAATTTTAACCTTCTCATCTTGTGATATTACTATATTTATTTGTATTTTTCTTGCTAAAATGACTTAAAAAATATATTCAATTAATGATTTAAATATTATCATTTAAACAAAAAAAATTAAAATTATGAATATTTGTGTTATAGTAGATTATAATAAGAGTTCAAGTAATTATTTAATTAAATGAGTATCTCTCAACAAATTAATTGAATATTCAACTCTTTTAATAAACTGGATATCTCTACACCAACTACAAAATCTTGTATTTTATTTAAAGAGATTTTCTACCATCTGATATAATTTCTCACGAGTAATTGAATATTAAACAATTAAAATACATTTTATTATAAATAATTAAAATTATAATATTTTAGATAAAACCTCAAATATAAAACCATAAAATAAATAATTAGTATTATATATATATTCAAATATATCATATTCTCAAAAATTAATGAGTGACCTTTTTTTATAACAGATTACATTTAAGTTTTTAAGAATATTATATGATATGAAAAAAAAAACGTCATTCATTAATTTTTTGAGATTCATATTTGTTTTTAAATATGTTTTAACCTATTATATTATTTCAAGAAAACCAATATTAATTTGTCACTAGTTTTTATATAATTAAAATAAATTTTTTTATAATTTTTAAAACGGCCAAATGTGTATTTTTTTGAGAAAGATACTATTCAGATTTGTACCAATTAATTCTATCAATCATATATATTTGTACAAATCAATTGCCTTTATCTGGTTAACAATTAAATTCAAATAAAAAATTCAATTCAATTCAATTCAAATTTATATGATCCTATCTAATAAAAATTGAGATTGTTTTGTGAGCCACCATAATTTTCTCTCTTTTTAAAAAGAATTCCTAAGCATTGGAAAATTTGTATTTGAAGTCACATTAAATCTTTTCAAATCCACCTATTTAAATAGATCAGATAGTTATTTAAATAGATCACAGTAGTAAAAACATTTAAAACTTGACACCGAATCAAAGAAAATTGAAATACGTTGAAAATGAAAGAAAAAATATGTGATCTTTACTTTACATATATTTTTTTTCATAAGCAACTCTTGTATTATGATTAGGAGTACCAGGGTACACCAACCCTATATACAAGAAAGGAAGTAAGTCTATTCTACAAAAGATCTAACAAAGTGTACATAAATAAGGGTTTTTAAACCACTCATAAAAATTACACTTAAGATTTGAAGTTGATGCTAACCACCACCAAGAATACCATAAAATCATGTAATATAGTTCATCTAGGTCCAACTTTGTATTGTTGAAGATAATGTCATTTCTTACCTTCCACATGCACCAAAAAAATGTTAACCATATGGCTGCAGCTATATTGTTCTTCATAGTACCCTGTAATTGCACAGTCCAATACAACAGAAAATCGCAGCAATCTTCTACCGCCGGCATTTGAATTTCGATCCACGAAAAAACTCTCCTCTTCAATGATACTAGCATAGAACATTGCAAGAATATATGCACAGTGTCTTCAATCTGCATATCGCAAAAAACACACCTGGCTTCCGGTTAAAGAGTTATAATTTTCCTATTAAGAAGTTGTCGCCTTGTTGGGATCCTATCTCTTAGGAGTCTCCAGCCTAAAATCTGTACCTTTGAAGGTAAGGCAGCTTCCCAATTGAGACTGAGACTCTCCATTAGACCAACCAGAGGTAACACAACAGGATTTTGGTTGAACATGCTGTAGCATGACTTCACGCTGAAACAATTCGAACAAGTTGCTGAAGGACTTGTTTTCACTACAAACACAAGTTCAGAAAGAGAATTTGAAAATAACTAAGGAGTACCATCCTCCAAGCATTTTAAATATTTACAGTGTATCAAACAATACTAAACAGGATGTATATGTTTTTCATTCAACTGAAAAAATTTGATTATTGACAAAATAATTTATATTTACATATTAATTATCAGTAAAATAATTATTAGTCTGATCAATAAGTCATACACACGTACCATTTGTTCTTCGAGTTTTTATGTTATTGTTTTTTTCCATGTATTTTCTTCTGTTCGTTGAACTTCTATTTTTTCTATGCATTGCATTTCTCTTAATTTGTCTCTCACATGCACAAATTATGAAAATGGTTGTGTTAATTTGTGCTAAAAATTGTTAGAAAATGATCGTGACAAATTGTGTAAGGAGAAAAGCAATAGAAATTGAACAAACTGTGCATGAATAGAGTGATCGAAGAAATATGAATTTCACAATGTTGCTTTTGAGAAGGGACGTTGTGTATCGTGATTGATGAGAAAGTGGACGATTTGATTTCACAAAACTATCTGTTAAATGAATTGATTATTTATATTTTTGCCGATTTAATTCAATTCTTTTATTTTTTCCAAATTTTCAATGTTATTTACCGTTCGATCTAGATGAAATGACTAGCACAATTCAATCTTTAAAATATTGGTGTATTTAAAATGATTTTAATAATAATATTTTTCTTTTACAAATTTGATTTCAACAACACTAATTCTTTAGAAGGACTAATGTTATCTAAAGCATGATTGAACACTAATTTATGGATATATAACTAATTTCATATCTCTATCGCAATCATATATTCTCTCTGGTCCCATTTATAAGAAAAGATTCAGATACATTGAATAAATAATGTATCTGGACAACATACTGTCTAGATATATTATTTATTCAATGTATCTAAAAATAAAATCTTTTCTTATAAATGGGATCGGAGGTAGTAATAAATAAGTATCCTTAATCAAAAAATTTATTTTTCAATAATGATCCACACCATTCGTTCATTTCATAGTTAGTCAGAAGATGAAAAATATTACCCAAGAAATAGATAATTAAATTATCATAGGCGTAACCACAGGGGTTACCCGAGCAGAGAAAGTTTTGAACCAAAGAGTGTGTTCCTTTCTCAGTGTGTGATTCATATCCCCTGGGCGGCGGTGATAATTTATGTGTTGTACGTGTCCATAAGGAGTTTTACTCTAACTTTAATTGGGTCAATCACAAGTATACATTGGGATTATTATCCTAAATTAGTCAAATATGTTCAATTGTATAAATGACTTCATAAATAACTTGAGTGAATCCAAAAAAGTTCTTTTATATATTAATCGATAAGGGTTTGACTACTAATAATTTTAAAGAAGTGATGAAATAAATCAAAAGGATCACATGTCAATCAAATCACAAATTTTTACTACTAATTATATTAGTCATATTTTTATAAGATTTTCTAGTTGTGCTTGACAAATTTTTTTTCCTCTTTAAATAGGAATATTTAGATGGTTTTCAAATTCCCAATTACACATTGTATGGTCATGCCCGCATAGAGTCAAGGAGGAATATATCTTAAATGGCCTACCATGCATAGAATCCCCACATCGTGGGGACCTTCTCCCAATGCACTTATGAGTAATATTGAGGAGCCATGAGCTTTTAGGCTTATATAGGATTTAGGAATGCGTCATTAACATCACCATGCGCAGATAAGTGATTCTTGGCTTGATATTTGGGGGAATTATTTTTTGCACCCATATTGGTGCTCAATCACCCTAGTGAAAAATTAATAATATTACTTATATCTAAAACTTAATCTCCGCACGCACCAAAAATCAACAAAAGTCAAGTCACAAACCCTAGACAGAACATAGATGAACATATCTGGAGATTTAACTTGTATTGTTCAAAGGTTAACACCATTAAAAAAACAATATTTAGGATCAACCATTTTTCGATGCTATAAGCAGGAAAATCGACGCTACAAGAGGTTTAGCATCGACTCAGCGGTGTTGGGGCAGTCTAAATGGCTTGAAGCTAACATGTTAACGTCATTCAAAAAGAGTCGTGTCTAAGATAGCCACGGCCCAGACGAGTCTAGGTCGAGGCTAACTTGGAGCCAATGTTAAAAAACAAATTCCAAAGTTAACAAAAATGTAATAGCAAGGGCTAGACCCACACTAAAGTCAAACTTCCAAAGTCAATAAATCATGATTAGAGGAGATCTGATCGATGTCAGAGTCAAACTTAAAAAAAAAGACGTTAGCGTGGACCTAACATATGCTATAATCAAACTTCAAAAGTCAACAAATCATGATTAGCGGGTGTCTGTCTTATGCTAGAGTCAAACTTCAATTCAACAAAAAGAAGTTAGTGTGGACCTAACATACGCTATAATCAAACTTCAAAAGTCAACAAATCATGATTAGCGGGTGTCTGTCTTATGCTAGAGTCAAACTTCAATTCAACAAAAAGAAGTTAGTGTGGGTCTGACCCATGTTAAAGTCAAACTTCAAAAGTATGCAAATGATGTTAAGCGAGGGTTTAACTAACACTATAGTCAAACTTCAAAAGTCAACAAAAAACAATAGCGTGAGCCTGACTGACGCTAAAGTCAAATTTCAAAAGTTAGCAAATCATGGCTAACATGGGCCAAGTCAAGTTCGTAAGTCAACAAATATGTTACCTAAAACTAGCAACTAGCATGGATATTATTATAGATAAAAACTAACTACTATGCAACCGAAATAGAAATGACCACCAAATAAATTTAACACTATAATACACTTTTAATTATATTATAATTCAACATCAATTTAAAGTGCGAGATCACAACATGGAATATGTAACGTCTAAATTTGACATACACTCTAGTCAAATTAAATTGATACATTGATGATGTAGTCATTTTAACGGATTATGCACGCATGTATTCATACCACTTCAACACTTGAAATTCTATTAGATTTCACCTTTAATTAAATGTAATTACAAATAAACCACAACATGCCATATCTAAATATAAGTTTGAACATAAAATTATAATTGATACAACGTTACTATTGCTAGAGTGTACCTGAAGCATGCAACCTCTATTTGGCTCTGATATTGAAAATTCCAAGTCAATTCAACAATTAAAAATAAAATATCCAAAAACCAACCAAATAAGATAAATTACATTTTGGAGAAGTAGAACATAACAAACAATTATATCCTTTTGAAATTCTCCTACTTGAATACTTTACGATGGATACTAGCACCAATAGTGCCAGTAGATCCTAAAACTCAAACTCTTAACACCAAAAAGTAATGCAGCAAAGTTTATTGAATTAAACTAAAATGAATAGAAAAATACCTTTAAAATGCGTTTGGATGAAACATTTTAATGGGGGAAAGTAATTTTTTGAGGGAATTTAAAATGACTCGACCAAAATCTATTATTTGGATATAAAATATGAAGAATTGTTAAAATGGTGGAAATTTATGAAGTATTTTATTGAAGTTTAATTTAAGGAATTTCAAACGACACCAAAAAATAAAAATTTTGAAATTACTTCTTCACTCTATATAATGTAAATGTTTAATTGTTTACTATGAATTTTTCAAAATTTACAAGATAGTTCTCATATTTTATGAAAATTTTAAATTTACCCCTAATTTTTTTTAAATTGCAAATAAATCTCTAATAATTTTCAAATTTTACAATTAAAATTACAAAAATTACAAAAATTTCAAAGAAGAGGATTTTATAACAGGGCTATTTCAGGATTAACCTATCATATCCCGTTGTGTCAACAAACACTGGATTGAGATAAGATATGATACAGATATCCTATCTTGTCTCTTATCCTGCGCACCAAACGGGCCCTAATTGTTTGAATGAGGAGGATAGAAAGTGGTTGGAAAGACCGTTTTCGGTAGAGGAGGTTAAGGAGGCGGTTTAGGATTGCGATGGTAATAAGAGCCCGGGTCCGGACGGTTTTACTCTTGAGTTTTTCCAACATTGTTGGGAAACGGTTAAGGACGATGTTGTTAGATTTGTGGAGGATTTTTTTCATAAGGTAAAGCTTACGAAGGGCTGCACTTCATCCTTTACAGCGTTAATTCCAAAAGTTAAAAATCCTCAATCTTTGTCCGAGTTTAGACCGATTTGCCTTGTGGGGTGTTTGTACAAGATCCTCGCAAAGCTTTAGGTGGGTAGATTGAGAAGTGTTATTGGGAGTTTGGTGTCGAGTAATCAAACGACGTTCGTTCCGGGAAGAAATATTGCGGATGGTGTTCTAGTTGTGAATGAGGTGTTAGATTTAGCCAAAAGAGAAAAACGGTGTTGTGTGGTTTTGAAGGTAGTTTTTTAGAAGGCCTATGATCGTGTTAGTTGGAAATTCTTGAAGTATGTTTTAACCAAAATAGGATTTGGAGCTAATTGGTTTAGATGGATGGAAGGAACCATCTTCTCCAGCGACATGTCTGTCCTCATCAACGGAAGCATAACCAAATATTTCAAGGTTGAAAAGGGGCTTCGGCAAGGAGATCCTTTATCTCCCTTTTTGTTTGTGCTGGTTATGGAGGTTCTAACGTCTCTAATGAAAAACACAATCTCCATAGGTGATTTCCATGGGTTTAAGATTAATGATGTGGAGGAGTGTTAGAACAAGATTTGTTCTGATCAATATTCTTGTTTTGATGATAACAATGTATATGAATTTTGTATAAGACAATGTGGTACTCTAATCCTTTACATTTTCCAATTCAGGAATTATATGAGGAGTACGCACAATTCAGCTCCAGAAGCACTGACTCAGAAGGTTCAAGTATGCAACATCAGAACATGCTCTCGCAAGACATCAGAAGATGGTCTAGCGGAATAAGAACATGGTCTATGAAGCATCAGAAGAACATGAGATCAGAAGCAGAAGCACTGAAGTTCTTATGGTATCACGCTAAAGCACTTCAAAGTCAGAAGACAAGAAGATGCTCTGCACCAAGCTGTTTGACTCTGATTATTCAAACGTTGTATTTACAAACATCAGATCAGAAGCAAGTACAAGATGACAGGCTACGCTGACTGACAAAAGGAACGTTAGAAGCTACAAAAGGAAAAGTCAGTAGAAGCAGTAAAAGCAAGGCTCGAGGTAGTTGACAAAAGAGTGAGACATTAAATGCAGAGCTGTACGGAACACGCAACACATTAAATGCTCCCAACGGTCATCTTCTCAAATGCCTATAAATAGAAGTTCTGATGAGAAGCTGAACACACAACTCTTGCGCAAAAATACAGAAACCTTGTCAAATTCAAAAGCTCTCAAACTTCATCTTCAACCTCACTTCACTTGTAATATCTTAGTGAGATTTAAGCTTAGAACTTAAGAGAAATATCACAGTTGTGATTATAGCTTTCCAAGAAGCATTTGAATACTCTTGTAAACTTTTATTTTACATTGATTTGTAAAAGGTTCCTAGAGTGATCAAGTTGTGATCAGTAGACACTAGAAGACTTAGAAGTTTCTAAGTGTTGATTTCCTAGAGTGATCAAGGTGTGATCAGTATACTCTAGAAGACTTAGAGTGTTTCTAAGTGGATAACCATTGTAATCAAGATTGATTAGTGGATTAAATCCTCAATTGAGGTAAATCACTCTAAGGGGGGTGGACTGGAGTAGTTTCGTTAACAACGAACCAAGATAAAAATAACTGTGTTATTTTTTTTTTATCTTAAGAGTTTTTAAAGTCATGCTTATTCAAACCCCCCCTTTCTAAGTGTTTTTCTATCCTTCAAGGAGGTTAGCATGCTTCAATTTGCGGATGATACCATTATAATAGCGGATGGAGATACCGCAAATTTGTGGAGCAAAATGAATCTTAGGGGCTTTGAGCTAATGTCGGGATTGAGGGTTAACTTCCATAAAAGCACATTTACGGAATTAACGTTGGTGAGTGGTTTCTTGAGGCGGCATCTACTTTCCTTTCGTGTAAGGTAGATAAACTTCCATTTAAATTTCTTGGTGTTAGAGTGGGTGATAGTCCGAGGAAGCTCTCTATGTGGAGGGATTTGATTTCGGTTTTGAAGAATAAATTAGCCGTTTGGAAAGGGGTGCATCTCAATATTACGGGTCGAGTTTGTTTGATCAATTCTGTGCTCAACGCCATTCCTATATATTCTCTTTCTTTCTACAAAGTGCCAACAAAGATTCTTAAAGACATTAGGGCTATACAAAGTAAGTTCCTTTGGAGTGGAAGCGAGTTTAAAAGATCCATCCATTGTGTGTGTTGGAATACCGTGTGCAAAGCTCTTGAAGAAGGAGGTTTAGGGGTGAAGAACGTGGAGGTGATGAACACCGTATTACTTAGTAAATGGAAGTGGAGGATATTATCGAATGAAGAGGTAGTTTGGCGCGGGATTCTTAAATCTAGACATGGTGATGTGGAGCGGAAGGTGATCATTGGTGATGTAACACCCGAAATTTAATTATTTATTTAATTAAATTGTATAAGGAAATTATTTGTTGGAATTAGTCGAAGTTAGAATTATTGACATTATTATAAGAGGCGTAATTGGAATTATACGTTGTGTTGGGCGGATAAATTAATGATCGAGAAATTAGTTGGTTTAATCGGAGAATAATATTAGAGATAATATTACTATAATGGACTATTATTAATTTAAGTTGATTTAAGCCGTAGAGAATGATATTGAATATGTTGAGTTGGTGGTTCGGACAATTTATTTTATAGTCGGTAGTTAGTCAATTTGGTGGAGAGAAATAATAATAGAATTAATATTATGGATTATGAGAGTGTTTTATTTAAGTGGGCTTAGACGTTGCGTTGGTAATAGTAATCATGGGGGTGTTAATTAGTAAGCCCAAATGAAGATTATAATTATAATAATAATTATAATAAAATAAAGGAAATAAGAAGAGAAGTTAGGTCTCAGTAGACTTGGAGAAAGAAGAAAAGTTGGAGAAAGAGGAGAGGTGAAGAAGAGAGCCATGGCGGAAGAGAAAAGTTAGAGCAAGTCCAATTTTCGCAGCAAGTTTCTGCAGTGAGACACCTTAGTAAAACGGACGTTTCTCCCAATCCAACCGTTGGATCGTCGCGGTTCTTGGACACAATGTTCCAGACACGTAGAGGTAACTTCTAACCAGAGCGATTTTCAATTTGATGATTTTAAGTTCGTATGACAAAGCGATTTCCGAACAGGTTTTTGGTGCGTCTCTGCACGTTGTTAGAAAAGATTTTCAGAGAAAAGTTGGAAGTGGCGGCATAAGCTATGGAAACCGGGAGAGTAGAGCAATCTCATACCCAAGGTAAGGGTGGGGTTCTAGCTCTATAAACGGGATTATGATGAATGATATGTGGGGGTTATGGTTGTATGATTGCCTCTGTTTTGTGTGTTGTGATTGTATTGTTGAATGTTGAAATTGATTGACGTATGTGAATAAGGTTATAAAAGTTCAATCAATGGTTGTGGGAAATTAACCTAGGGTTTATAATTATTATTATTGAGGAATTAATTGTAGAAAATTGCTAGATGTTGGTGGAGTATAACTATCATATTGCTATGTTCCTGTGATGATCGAAATTGAATTGTACTGGAATCGAAGGAAGAAAAATTGAGTTTTAATTTTGTTGGAAGATGCTGTCAGCGCAGGTAAGCGCCAAGGTTTGGACGCGGCACGAACTGAAGGTTTCTGTGGTGTTCGCGGAGCAAAGAGAGATTCGCGGCGCGTGTTATACGAGTTTTAGAAATATGTTTTGATTTCTGGCTGTTGATGTTTTATGTTGGTTGTTGGGATCAAGCCTTAGTAGGATTAACTTGAGAAGAATTATAATTATTATTAGTGAAGAAATTGGTTTAAATTAATTAGAATATTATACCGTTGGAATTGATTAATTTAATTAGTAGAAATTATAGTGATGATTCTTAGTGATGAAATATGTAGTTAATGGATTAAGTTGTATGAATATGGAATTGGTGTGAAGAAGAAATAGCACTAGTAATAAGAAATATATTAGTATCATTAAGAGAGGATAGGAAATTGGTTAAAAGGCTGCAAGAACAAAAATCAGATTTCACTTGATTTGGAAAATTAAAATTGAAATAAAAAATACACAAAACAGATATGCAAATTAAAATTGTACTTCCAGAAAACAGATGTAGAGAAGAATTGTAAATCCTAAAAAGAGAGCAATTGAAGAGTGAACTCCATTGATTCAGTAAATATATAACCCAACAAACTGTATAGAAATATGGAAGGGCAGGAGTAATAATATATTTTTTTGTTAGTGGAGGGTTTTGTATTTTCAAAAAAACGTAAAACTCATTCCAGATTATGGAATAACTCTATGCATTTAATATAACCTATTACGGTTTTGTAATATGTGTAAATAAATAAATAATTAATAAAAAAAATAAAAATAAAATAACAACAAAAATTAAGGGAGCGACACATCAACAATAATTAATGCAAATCAATAATATTGAGTTATTTAAAAAAAATATTTATATCCATGGAATAAGAAAAGTTTTGGTACATTTATTAGAGGGCTTTAAATGGTATTTCCAGATACTTTTGCTTTTATATATTAATAATAGATATTCATTGTTTTTGAAACAAGATTGCATAGTTGAAATTTGAATTTTAGTATTTTAGTTTTTTTATGAATTGAATTTTTTTTTAATATCAAATGAATGCTTTTGTGAGATGGGAACCTTCCTCCTAGGACTTGGGAGGTCACAAATGTTATTATGTAAAACTATCTCCTTATTTGTGTACATTTGTGCTTCTGTGCTCTTTAGTCATTATATGTCATTATGAGTGTGGGCCGAAAAAGTTAAGGCTTAATCGATATTTATTTTTGTTATTCATACTGATGACCATGTTAATTATAATTTATAGTTTTGTTGTATATGGTTTGAAGATTTAATATAGGACTATTAAAATAATATTTAAGATGGAGAATCAGTTATAAGTCTCAATTCTCATTTTCAGAGATTTACGAAAGAGAAAATGGAGAAGCAGTTTAAGAAGTTTGTTGAGATACTGAAAAAATATCCATATCATTATTCCCCTTTATCTCTAATTCCCTCATATGCTTAGTTATTGACTCAAATCATGTCTATTAAGGAAAAGTTGGACGAAACTGGTATGGATGTGCATTAGGGAGTGTAGTGCTATATTTATAATAAGTGTTGTGAAAAAACAACATATAAATAGTTTCTTCTTGACGGCAAAAAACTCACAAGGGTTAGAAAAGATGGTATAATAAGAAGAATACAATAATTGGTTATAACTGCTATTCTTTCCTTTCTCTTCAAACAAGATTACAAGTTACAAGAATGACAAATAACGCTCTCACTCTAAATTAGGATGTGCGGTATGCAATGATGAGAGACTTGTATGCTATTTATAATAAAACCTAACATACTAACTAATGGGATTTTTCCACAAGGCCCATTACACAAGCCAACTTAATATACAAGTTAACTTAACAAATTAGGGTTTAAACACTAAAACCTAATTTAACATGCTAATAATCCTAGCATCTTCGACACCTGCATGCTAGATCCATCTTCGACTACAACATGCACATTTCGAAACAAGCTACCCTTCGACCATACTAAAGTTCGATCCAATATATCACAAATCTCCACATTGGACCTAACTCTACAACATCAAGGGAACAAACCAGCTTTCTTCATGCAGCTTTATCCACTGCATACAGTGGAAAAACTTGCCACTTGGTAATGTCTTGGTGATCATATCAGCAATATTGTCCTCAGTCGTGAAGGAGTGAAAAACACTTAGAAAGGGGGGATTGAATAAGGGTTCTTTCTATTATTTTTATCCTGGTTCGTTGAAACAACCTAAAACACAATTATTTTTATCCTGGTTCGTTGTTAACTAAACTACTCCAGTCCACCCCTGACAAGGTGATTTACCTCAACTGAGGATATAATCCACTAATCAAACTGATTACAATGGTTCTCCACTTAGATACCCTCTAAGTCTTCTAGAGTATTCTGATCACAACTTGATCACTCTAGGAACTTCCTTTTACAATCAATGTAAAAACAATAATACAAGAGATTCAAATGCTTCTTAATAAACTATATTCACAAAGTGATTTTTCTCTTAAGTTTAAGATCTAACACTTGTAACACCCCATAAATTTCTTTATTTAATTTAATTAATTTTTTTAATTAAATATTAGAATTAATTGAATTATTTGAGAAATATGGCTTAATGAAGGCTAATGGGCCAGTGTCGCAAGTAGCAATTGGGGGGTGTGGCAGTTGCAAAGCCTTTTATTAAACTAAGGTTATATTTTCATAAAATAGAAAAGAGGGAGATTTTGTGAAAAGAGAACCAAAGAGGAGAAGAGAAGGCTGAACATGAAATTGGGAGAAGAGCAAGTGCGAAAAACAAGAGCATCCAAGAATTCGACATCGAGGTAAGAGGGATTCTTCTCATTAACCTCTATTATGGGTATTATGAATGATTCAATTGAATTCGTATGTTAGGATTCTGGATTGGATTATATGTCGGTGTTTGGGGTTTTGGGGTTTTGTAGAACTTAGGTTCAATTTATGATGGGTGATGCAATTGAGCTGTTGTGAATAATGTTTAATGTTGGATATTGATGTTAATACATGTTAGAAGTACGTGTAAATGTGCATTTTCGTGCTGTGATGAGATTTTGGACGTTTTGGTATGATTGGGTTCGCACTTGGGATGAAAACAGTGCTGCAGAAAAGTGATTTTTCTGCTATATCAGTATTGTAACCGGTAACATGAGGAAGGTAACCGATTGCATGGTCTCAGAATGGGCGAAGAACTGCATTTCGCGATGATGTAACCGGTTACATCATTTAGGTAACCGATTACCACTGGGCGAAATTGAAAAATAAAAGTTACTGTCAGTGATATAACCGGTTACATCATTTAGGTAACCGGTTACCACTGAAGCTTTTTGAAAAATATTTATTTTAAATGTCCGTAACATTTGAACCGTTAATTCTTTTTGTACGCCGTTTCGAGGACCTGGTAGATGAATTAATTCCCTATTTTATGATGTATATTAGGGGGTTATAACTTAAAAATCATTTTGTTTGTTTTGTGAATTGGTATTTGGTAGTAGATTGAGTAATGGTACGAACATGCTATGCAGTGTTTTAGCTAGTACGATTGTTGAGATGATAACATATTGTTGTGATTAAATGTATTATGTTGTGGTGAATATCAAATGGTTGTGATATTATTATGCTTGTATGTTGTGAAATAATGATTATGAATTGTTGGTGGATGTTGATGATGAGCATGTCGTGGTTGATGCATGCATTTCATAATCATGTTGCGGGTTGTATCCTTTATGGTGGTGGGACAGCGGTAGCTAATTCCCATTGTGTGGATTAGTGAGAGAAGTAGCCGAATCTTTATGGTGGTGGATCGGTGAGATGGATTATCCCATGTTTGGTACCACATGCATTTAGTTGCATTGTATTAGGTTGTTGTGTATAATTGTAACATGAATGGAAGTTGTCCAATATTATAATTTGTGTGTATTTTGGTATGAATGACTGTAATTGATGTATGTTGCTATATTATCTGAATATAATTGATTTGGGTGAATGATGTATGGATGAAGTTGTATTGTTTATATTCCTATAACATTTGTTAATGCGGATGAAACTCACCCTTACTGTTGTTATTTTTCAGATTGAGGAGTAGCTTGTGTACTTGGTGAGGATTAGCTCGTCAAGTAGTTCGTTAGAGTCAGTTGGGTCTGTGTCATGCTCTGGTCGTGTAACACCGGGAATGTTATTTTAGAATTGGCTGATAAACTTCTGTTTTGTTTATGGTTTATGGTTGAATTATGAGTCTTCGACTCCAGATGTTTGATTATTCAGTTGTTAAGAATATTCCGCTGTGTTAACATGCTACCTGAATAATTTTTGGTTTATCGTTCCTTTATGGCATGACATGAATATTTGTTTATTTTATTGGAGTTGGAATACCCTTTTTCATGTTTTACTCTGATTTTGATGTTAATTTTCCGCGGGGTTTAGAAGGGTGTTACAATAGTGGTATCAGAGCATAGTCGGTCGTTTGAGTCAGAGTCTTAGTGTCGGTTAATCCTTCGTATACGATTAGTGTAAGGTTGACACTGTCGATACTTCTTGTTCTAATGAATATTGTTTGATATTTAGCAGAACAATGGCCGGAAGAGGAGGAAGAAACGACGACGCGATCGCTGAGGCTCTGGGCATGATTGCTGGTGTGTAGGGAGGGAATGCCAATGGAGCTGGTACTGGTGCTGACAGGCAGCTAAACAGTTTTCAGAGGAACAATCCTCCGTTGTTCAAAGGCACGCACGATCCCGAAGGCGCTCAGAGGTGGCTGAAGGAAATTGAGAGGATCTTTCGAGTGATCGATTGTGCTGAAAATATGAAGGTGAGGTATGGTACTCACATGCTGTCTGAAGAAGCCGATGATTGGTGGATGGCTAGTAGGGATGAACTTGAATCTGCAGGCGTAGCAATTACTTGGGCCGTATTCAGGCGAGAATTCCTGAGGAGGTACTTTCCTGAAGATGTTCGGGGCAAGAAAGAAGTTGAGTTTTTGGAGCTGACACAGGGTAACATGACAGTACCGGAATATGCTTCAAAGTTTGTTGAGCTGGCCAAGTACTATGTCCACTATAACAATGATGAAGCGAGTGAATTTTCGAAATGTGTTAAGTTCGAGAATGGTCTCTGTGATGAAATTAAGCAGGGAATCAGGTACCAAAGGATTCTTTGGTTTACTGATTTGGTAGATTGTAGTAGAATCTATGTAGAGGATAACCTCAAGCTGAAGTCATCTCACTCCCGCGAGTTAGTTGACAAGAAGGGGAAGAAGCCTATGGACCGTGGTAAACCATATGGTAGGGGTAATTATAAAGCTGGAGGTTGGAAGAAGCCTTGTGGGGGAGACTCTAGTGCCCCTGTTAAGTGCTTTAAGTGTGGGGAACCTGGACATCGTGTTCACGAGTGCAAAAGTGATGAGAAGAAGTGCTACAGGTGTGGTAAGGCAGGCCATATTGCTGTTGACTGTAAAGGAAAGACTGTGACTTGTTATAACTGTGGTGAAGAGGGCCATATTAGTCCATAGTGTCCTAAGCCAAAGAAGAATCAAGCTGGGGGTAAAGTTTTCGCTTTATCAGGTTCAGAGACTACTCCAGAGGATCGATTGATTAAAGGTACGTGTTTTATCCATGGCACTCCTTTAATTGCAATAATAGATACTGGAGCAACTAACTCGTTTATTTCGTTCGATTGTGCTAAACGTCTGAACTTGGAAATATCTGATATTCATGGAAGTATGATCATAGACACTCCTGCGTCGGGTTTAGTGACTACTTTGTTTGCCTGTTTGAACTGTCCGATTGATATTTTTGGTAGAGAGTTCGGAATAGACTTAGTGTGCCTTCCTTTGGAACAACTTGATATCATCCTAGGCATGAATTGGTTGCAATTTAATCGGGTCCATATCAACTGTTTCACGAAGACGGTTATTTTTCCGGAAGATGTCAGTGTCGAGGATTCGGCGATGACTGCTAGACAAGTGGATGAGGCAATGAAGGACGGGGCTGCCGTGTTTATGTTGATTGCATCCATGGAAGTGAAGAAGAAAGCAGTGAGTAGTGACTTACCGGTAGTATGTGAATTCCCAGAAGTTTTCCCAGAAGATGTAAGAGAGTTACCGCCAGAGAGGGAGGTAGAATTTGCTATTGAGTTAGTTCCTGGAACTAGTCCTGTGTCAATGGCGCCATATCGTATGTCGGCATCTGAATTAGCGGAGTTGAAGAGTCAGCTAGAAGAATTGCTTGAAAAAGAATTCATTCGTCCTAGTGTGTCGTCGTGGGGTGCGCCGGTGTTGTTGGTAAAGAAGAAAGAAGGCTCTATGAGATTGTGTGTGGATTATAGACAGCTGAATAAAGTTACTATCAAGAATCGGTATCCATTGCCGAGGATTGATGATTTGATGGATCAACTGGTTGGTGCGAGCGTGTTCAGCAAAATTGACTTGAGGTCGGGATATCATCAGATTCGGGTGAAGACGGACGATATTCAGAAGACGACATTTAGAAAAAGGTATGGTCATTACGAATATACAGTGATGCCATTTGGAGTGACTAATGCGCCAGGTGTTTTCATGGAGTATATGAATAGGATCTTCCATCCTTACCTGTATCAGTTCGCGGTGGTATTTATCGATGATATTCTAATATATTCTAAGAGTGAAGAAGAACATGCAGAGCATCTAAGGGTGGTATTAAAACTATTGAAGGAAAAGAAACGTTATGCGAAACTGTCAAAGTGTGAGTTCTGGCTAAGTGAAGTAAGCTTTATTGGGCATGTAATTTCTAGAGATGGTATTGCCGTTGACCCAACGAAAGTAGAAGCAGTGTCTTAATGGGAAGCTCCGAAGTCAGTTTCCGAAATCCGTAGTTTCCTTGGTCTTGCGGGTTACTATAGGAAGTTCATTGAAGGCTTTTCGCAGTTAGCGTTACCGTTAACTAAGTTGACTAGGAAGGGCCAAGCATTCATCTGGGATTCGAAATGTGAAGAAGGATTCCAAGAGTTGAAGAGGAGGTTGACTAGTGGTATTCCGGAAGAGATTCGAGAGGGTCAGAAAGCTGATGTAGAGTTGGTGGATAAGTTGACTCTGATTAACCAAGGCAAGGGAGGTGAATTCAGAATCGACGAGAATGGCATTATGAGGTTTGGTAATCGTGTTTGTGTTCCTAATGTTTCAGAATTGAGGAAGAGTATTCTCGAAGAAGGACATCGTAGTGGATTGAGTATTCATCCTGGTGCTACCAAGATGTATCATGATTTAAAGAAGCTGTTTTGGTGGCCTGGAATGAAAAAGGAAATAGCTGAATTTGTCTATGCTTGTTTGACTTGCCAGAAGTCGAAGATTGAGCATCACAAACTGTATGGAGCTATGCAACCGTTGTTTATTCCAGAATGGAAGTGGGATAGTATATCTATGGATTTTGTTTCTGGTTTACCGAAGACGGTGAAGAACTATGAAGCCATTTGGGTTATTGTAGACAGGTTGACAAAGTCTGCTCATTTTATACCAATGAGAATGGATTACCCGATGGAGAAGCTTGCTCAATTGTACATTGAGAAGATAGTGAGTTTACATGGTATTCCTTCGAGTATCGTGTCAGATAAAGATCCAACGTTTACATCCAAATTTTGGGAAGGTTTGCAGAAGGCTTTGGGTACTAAGCTAAGATTGAGTTCTGCTTATCATCCGCAGACGGATGGACAGACGGAAAGAACTATGCAATCGCTAGAAGATTTGTTGCGTGCTTGTGTGTTGGAAAAAGGCGGTACTTGGGATAGTTATCTACCCTTGATCGAATTTACATACAATAATAGTTTTCACTCGAGTATTGGTATGGCTCTGTTTGAAGCTTTGTATGGTCGGAGGTGTAGGACGCCTTTATGTTGGTATGAATCTGGCGAAAGTGCTGTGATTGGACCAGAGATTGTTCAAGAAACGACGGAAAAGATTAAGATGATTCAGGAGAAGATGAAGGCTTCTCAAAGTCGTCAGAAGAGTTATCATGACAAGAGGCGGAGAACACTTGAATTTCAGGAAGGAGATCACGTCTTTATGAGAGTTACTCCTATGACTGGTGTCGGACGAGCTCTAAAGTCAAGGAAATTGACTCCGCATTTTATTGGTCCGTTTCAGATTTTGGAAAGAGTAGGAGAGGTGGCGTATCGCATCGCGTTGCCACCGACGCTTGCAAATCTGCATGATGTATTCCATGTGTCGCAGTTGAGGAAATACATTGCTGATCCATCTCATGTGATCCAAGTGGATGATGTACAGGTAAAGGATAATCTGACAGTTGAAGCTTTGCCTATGAGGATTGAAGATCGGAAGGTGAAACAATTGCGTGGCAAGGAGATAGCATTGGTCAGAGTAGCTTGGGGAGGACCAACCGGTGGAAATGTTACATGGGAATTGGAGAGCCAGATGAAGGACTCCTACCCGGAACTCTTTGCCTAAGGTATGTTTTCCAGGACGAAAACTTTTCTAGTGGGGGAGGGTTGTAACACCCCATAAATTTCTTTATTTAATTTAATTAATTTTTTTAAATAAATATTAGAATTAATTGAATTATTTGAGAAATATGGCTTAATGAAGGCTAATGGGCCAGTGTCGCAAGTAGCAATTGGGGGGTGTGGCAGTTGCAAAGCCTTTTACTAAACTAAGGTTATATTTTCATAAAATAGAAAAGAGGGAGATTTTGTGAAAAGAGAACCAAAGAGGAGAAGAGAAGGCTGAACGTGAAATTGGGAGAAGAGCAAGTGCGAAGAACAAGAGCATCCAAGAATTCGACATCGAGGTAAGGGGGATTCTTCTCATTAACCTCTATTATGGTTATCATGAATGATTCAATTGAATTCGTATGTTAGGATTCTGGATTGGATTATATGTCGGTGTTTGGGGTTTTGGGGTTTTGTAGAACTTAGGTTCAATTTATGATGGGTGATGCAATTGAGCTGTTGTGAATAATGTTTAATGTTGGATATTGATGTTAATACATGTTAGAAGTATGTGTAAATGTGCATTTTCGTGCTGTGATGAGATTTTGGACGTTTTGGTATGATTGGGTTCGCACTTGGGATGAAAACAGTGCAGCAGAAAAGTGATTTTTCTGCTATATCAGTAATGTAACTGGTTACATGAGGAAGGTAACCGATTGCATGGTCTCAGAATGGGCGAAGAATTGCATTTCGCGATGATGTAACCGGTTACATCATTTAGGTAACCGGTTACTACTGGGCAAAATTGAAAAATAAAAGTTACTGTCAGTGATGTAACCGGTTACATCATTTAGGTAACCGGTTACCACTGAAGCTTTTTGAAAAATATTTATTTTAAATGTCCGTAACTTTTGAACCGTTAATTCTTTTTGTACGCCGTTTCGAGGACCTGGTAGACGAATTAATTCCCTATTTTATGATGTATATTAGGGGGTTATAACTTAACAACCATTTTGTTGGTTTTGTGAATTGGTATTTGGTAGTAGATTGAGTAATGGTATGAACATGCTATGCGGTGTTTTAGCTAGTACGATTGTTGAGATGATAACATATTGTTGTGATTAAATGTATTATGTTGTGGTGAATATCAAATGGTTGTGATATTATTATGCTTGTATGTTGTGAAATAATGATTATGAATTGTTGGTGGATGTTGATGATGAGCATGTCGTGGTTGATGCATGCATTTCATAATCATGTTGCGGGCTGTATCCTTTATGGTGGTGGGACAGCGGTAGCTAATTCCCATTGTGTGGAATTAGTGAGAGAAGTAGCCGAATCTTTATGGTGGTGGATCGGTGAGATGGGTTATCCCATGTTTGGTACCACATGCATTTAGTTGCATTGCATTATGTTGTTGTGTATAATTGTAACATGAATGGAAGTTGTCCAATGTTATAATTTGTGTGTATTTTGGTATGAATGACTGTAATTGATGTATGTTGCTATATTATCTGAATATAATTGATTTGGGTGAATGATGTATGGATGAAGTTGTATTGTTTATATTCGTATAACATTTGTTAATGCGAATGAAACTCACCCTTACTGTTGTTATTTTTCAGATTGAGGAGTAGCTTGTGTACTTGGTGAGGATTAGCTCGTCAAGTAGTTCGTTAGAGTCAGTTGGGTCTGTGTCATGCTCTGGTCGTGTAACACCGGGAACGTTATTTTAGAATTGGCTGATAAACTTCTGTTTTGTTTATGGTTTATGGTTGAATTATGAGTCTTCGACTCCGGATGTTTGATTATTCAGTTGTTAAGAATATTCCGCTGTGTTAACATGCTACCTGAATAACTTTTGGTTTATCGTTCCTTTATGGCATGACATGAATATTTGTTTATTTTATTGGAGTTGTAATACCCTTTTTCATGTTTTACTCTGATTTTGATGTTAATTTTCCGCGGGGTTTAGAAGGGTGTTACAATAGTGGTATCAGAGCATAGTCGGTCGTTTGAGTCAGAGTCTTAGTGTCGGTTAATCCTTCGTATACGATTAGTGTAAGGTTGACACTATCGATACTTCTTGTTCTAATGAATATTGTTTGATATTTAGCAGAACAATGGCCGGAAGAGGAGGAAGAAACGACGACGCGATCGCTGAGGCTCTGGGCATGATTGCTGGTGTGTTGGGAGGGAATGCCAATGGAGCTGGTATTGGTGCTGACAGGCAGCTGAACAGTTTTCAGAGGAATAATCCTCCGTTGTTTAAAGGCACGCACGATCCCGAAGGCGCTCAGAGGTGGCTGAAGGAAATTGAAAGGATCTTCTGAGTGATCGATTGTGCTGAAAATTTGAAGGTGATGTATGGTACTCACATGCTGTCTGAAGAAGCCGATGATTGGTGGATGGCTAGTAGGGATGAACTTGAATCTGCAGGCGTAGCAATTACTTGGGCCGTATTCAGGCGAGAATTCCTGAGGAGGTACTTTCCTGAGGATGTTCGGGGCAAGAAAGAAGTTGAGTTTTTGGAGCTGACACAGGGTAACATGACGGTACCGGAATATGCTTCAAAGTTTATTGAGCTGGCCAAGTACTATGTCCACTATAACAATGATGAAGTGAGTGAATTTTCGAAATGTGTTAATTTCGAGAATGGTCTCCGTGATGAAATTAAGCAGGGAATCAGGTACCAAAGGATTCGTCGGTTTACTGATTTGGTAGATTGTAGTAGAATCTATGAAGAGGATAACCTCAAGCTGAAGTCATCTCACTCCCGCGAGTTAGTTAACAAGAAGGGGAAGAAGCCTATGGACCGTGGTAAACCATATGGTAGGGGTAATTATAAAGCTGGAGGTTGGAAGAAGCCTAGTGGGGGAGACTCTAGTGCCCCTGTTAAGTGCTTTAAGTGTGGGGAACCTGGACATCGTGTTCACGAGTGCAAAAGTGATGAGAAGAAGTGCTACAGGTGTGGTAAGGCAGGCCATATTGCTGGTGACTGTAAAGGAAAGACTGTGACTTGTTATAACTGTGGTGAAGAGGGCCATATTAGTCCACAGTGTCCTAAGCCAAAGAAGAATCAAGCTGGGGGTAAAGTTTTCGCTTTATCAGGTTCAGAGACTACTCCAGAGGATTGATTGATTAAAGGTACGTGTTTTATCTATGGCACTCCTTTAATTGCAATAATAGATACTGGAGCAACTCACTCGTTTATTTCGTTAAATTGTGCTAAACGTCTGAACTTGGAAATATCTGATATTCATGGAAGTATGATCATTGACACTCCTGCGTCGGGTTCAGTGACTACTTTGTTTGCCTGTTTGAACTGTCCGATTGATCTTTTTGGTAGAGAGTTCGGAATGGACTTAGTGTGCCTTCCTTTGGAACAACTTGATATCATCCTGGGCATGAATTAGTTGCAATTTAATCGGGTCCATATCAACTGTTTCACGAAGACGGTTATTTTTCAGGAAGATGTCAGTGTCGAGGATTCGGCGATGACTGCTAGATAAGTAGATGAGGCAATGAAGGACGGGGCTGCCGTGTTTATGTTGATTGCATCCATGGAAGTGTAGAAGAAAGCGGTGAGTAGTGACTTACCGGTAGTATGTGAATTCCCAGAAGTTTTCCCAGAAGATGTAAGAGAGTTACCGCCAGAGAGGGAGGTAGAATTTGCTATTGAGTTAGTTCCTGGAACTAGTCCTGTGTCGATGGCGCCGTATCGTATGTCGGCATCTGAATTAGCGGAGTTGAAGAGTCAACTGGAAGAATTGCTGGAAAAAGAATTCATTCGTCCTAGTGTGTCGCCGTGGGGTGCGCCGGTGTTGTTGGTAAAGAAGAAAGAAGGCTATATGAGATTGTGTGTGGATTATAGACAGCTGAATAAAGTTACTATCAAGAATCGGTATCCATTGCCGAGGATTGATGATTTGATGGATCAACTGGTTGGTGCGAGCGTGTTCAGCAAAATTGACTTGAGGTCGGGATATCATCAGATTCGGGTGAAGACGGACGATATTCAGAAGACGACATTTAGAACAAGGTATGGTCATTACGAATATACAGTGATGCCATTTGGAGTGACTAATGCGCCAGGTGTTTTCATGGAGTATATGAATAGGATCTTCCATCCTTACTTGGATCAGTTCGCGGTGGTATTTATCGATGATATTCTAATATATTCTAAGAGTGAAGAAGAACATGCAGAGCATCTAAGGGTGGTATTAAAACTATTGAAGGAAAAGAAAATTTATGCGAAACTGTCAAAGTGTGAGTTCTGGCTAAGTGAAGTAAGCTTTCTTGGGCATGTAATTTCTAGAGATGGTATTGCCGTTGACCCAATGAAAGTAGAAGCAGTGTCTCAATGGGAAGCTCCGAAGTCAGTTTCTGAAATCCGTAGTTTCCTTGGTCTTGCGGGTTACTATAGGAAGTTCATTGAAGGCTTTTCGCAGTTAGCGTTACCGTTAACTAAGTTGACTAGGAAGGGCCAAGCATTCATCTGGGATTCGAAATGTGAAGAAGGATTCCAAGAGTTGAAGAGGAGGTTGACTAGTGGTATACTGGAAGAGATTCGAGAGGGTTAGAAAGCTGATGTAGAGTTGGTGGATAAGTTGACTCTGATTAACCAAGGCAAGGGAGGTGAATTCAGAATCGACGAGAATGGCATTATGAGGTTTGGTAATCGTGTTTGTGTTCCTAATGTTTCAGAATTGAGGAAGAGTATTCTCGAAGAAGGACATCGTAGTGGATTGAGTATTCATCCTGGTGCTACCAAGATGTATCATGATTTAAAGAAGCTGTTTTGGTGGCCTGGAATGAAAAAGGAAATAGCTGAATTTGTCTATGCTTGTTTGACTTGCCAAAAGTCGAAGATTGAGCATCACAAACTGTATGGAGCTATGCAACCGTTGTTTATTCCAGAATGGAAGTGGGATAGTATATCTATGGATTTTGTTTCTGGTTTACCGAAGACGGTGAAGAACTATGAAGCCATTTGGGTTATTGTAGACAGGTTGACAAAGTCTGCTCATTTTATACCAATGAGAATGGATTACCCGATGGAGAAGCTTGCTCAATTGTACATTGAGAAGATAGTGAGTTTACATGGTATTCCTTCGAGTATCGTGTCAGATAGAGATCCAAGGTTTACATCCAAATTTTGGGAAGGTTTGCAGAAGGCTTTGGGTACTAAGCTAAGATTGAGTTCTGCTTATCATCCGCAGACGGATGGATAGACGGAAAGAACTATTCAATCGCTAGAAGATTTGTTGCGTGCTTGTGTGTTGGAAAAGGCGGTACTTGGGATAGTTATCTACCCTTGATCGAATTTACATACAATAATAGTTTTCACTCGAGTATTGGTATGGCTCCGTTTGAAGCTTTGTATGGTCGGAGGTGTAGGACGCCTTTATGTTGGTATGAATCTGGCGAAAGTGTTGTGATTGGACCAGAGATTGTTCAAGAAACGACGGAAAAGATTAAGATGATTCAGGAGAAGATGAAGGCTTCTCAAAGTCGTCAGAAGAGTAATCATGACAAGAGGCGGAGAACACTTGAATTTCAGGAAGGAGATCACGTGTTTATGAGAGTTACTCCTATGACTGGTGTCGGACGAGCTCTAAAGTCAAGGAAATTGACTCCGTGTTTTATTGGTCCGTTTCAGATTTCGGAAAGAGTAGGAGAGGTGGCGTATCGCATCGCGTTGCCACCGACGCTTGCGAATCTGCATGATGTATTCCATGTGTCGCAGTTGAGGAAATACATTGCTGATCCATCTCATGTGATCCAAGTGGATGATGTACAGGTAAAGGATAATCTGACAGTTGAAGCTTTGCCTATGAGGATTGAAGATCGGAAGGTGAAACAATTGCGTGGCAAGGAGATAACATTGGTCAGATTAGCTTGGGGAGGACCAGCCGGTGGAAATGTTACATGGGAATTGGAGAGCCAGATGAAGGACTCCTACCCGGAACTCTTTGCCTAAGGTATGTTTTCGAGGACGAAAACTTTTCGAGTGGGGGAGGGTTGTAACACCCCATAAATTTCTTTATTTAATTTAATTAATTTTTTTAATTAAATATTAGAATTAATTGAATTATTTGAGAAATATGGCTTAATGAAGGCTAATGGGCCAGTGTCGCAAGTAGCAATTGGGGGGTGTGGCAGTTGCAAAGCCTTTTACTAAACTAAGGTTATATTTTCATAAAATAGAAAAGAGGGAGATTTTGTGAAAAGAGAACCAAAGAGGAGAAGAGAAGGCTGAACGTGAAATTGGGAGAAGAGCAAGTGCGAAGAACAATAGCATCCAAGAATTCGACATCGAGGTAAGGGGGGATTTTTCTCATTAACCTCTATTATGGGTATTATGAATGATTCAATTGAATTCGTATGTTAGGATTCTGGATTGGATTATATGTCGGTGTTTGGGGTTTTGTAAAACTTAGGTTCAATTTATGATGGGTGATGCAATTGAGCTGTTGTGAATAATGTTTAATGTTGGATATTGATGTTAATACATGTTAGAAGTATAAGTAAATGTGCATTTTCATGCTGTGATGAGATTTTGGACGTTTTGGTATGATTGGGTTCGCACTTGGGATGAAAACAGTGCTGCAGAAAAGTGATTCTTCTGCTATATCAGTAATGTAACCGGTTACATGAGGAAGATAACCGATTGCATGGTCTCAGAATGGGCGAAGAACTGCATTTCGCGATGATGTAACCGGTTACATCATTTAGGTAACCGGTTACCACTGGGCGAGATTGAAAAATAAAAGTTACTGTCAGTGATGTAACCGGTTACATCATTTAGGTAACCAGTTACCACTGAAGCTTTTTGAAAAATATTTATTTTAAATGTCCGTAACTTTTGAACCGTTAATTCTTTTTGTACGCCGTTTCGAGGACCTGGTGAAACAACTGGATCGAAATCATCAAAATGAAATCAATGAAGTCGCCATCGATTATTTATTTATCCCAAAAATGGGAAAGGAAAACATCGAGTAAAACCTATAAAGAAAACAAACAACGGTCTTACGACCCAGAGAACTAGGTTAGGGTGTCGGTTACGCAAGGAGAAGGGGTTAGCACTCCTCACGTCTGTCGTACTCGACGGGATCCGCTCTTGTCAGTCTAAATCTAAGGGTGTTATCTAGAAATCTAAACCTAAAACTAAAGGGAAGCGCTCGAAGGAAGAAGAGAAAAGAAACACGGGGAAAAGAAAGGAAATATATACAAGATTGTGCTCGTTCAGGCCCCGCGACCTAATGCCTACGTATCCCGATTAAGGAATCAGAGCAGCCGTAGTTCGGCTTAAAACATTTTTTGTGTGTGTGATGTTAAACGTCGCATTCCACTGTTGCTTAACCTTTGGAGACTTACACAATTGTCGTGGAACGGAGTTAACATGTGCATAAAAGAAAATAAAAGAGAATAGAACAAAGCATTTTGAAAGAAAAAGGAAATATAAAAGATGCATATATACAAAAATAAGTATCTAAAAAGGAAAATAAACAAGTTAAAATATTTTTGTGGTTTTTAATATGAAAATGAAAATAAAGTCTAAAATTTAAAATAAAAGCATGTTTTTGTATTTTTAAGATCATGACAACTATCAAAAAGAAAATTAAAACTAACAAAGAAAATAGTAAAGGAAACTAATAAATGAATGAGGTCAAAAGAGCAAACAGGGTGTGCATGCAAAGAAATTCGCTGCTAGGCTAGGGGTGTGAACAGAATTCGGATGGGCTAGAAAACTAAGGCCCAAAGCAAAATATAAACAGCCAGGATGGAGGGAGTGGATCACTGAAAAGCAGGTTATAATAGAAATTCGCATTGGGATGAGATATTAAGCCCATAACAACTAAAGAAAATGGAGAAAACCCTAAAACCTATGAAGACATGCCGCCCCCACCTCTTGAATGACTCGGCCTCCATCTTTCTACTTCACGTGAAAACTCCTCTGTTTCAACGCTCTCTCTGTTTTCATGAACCTCTCCTAGTCTTACTCTGTTTCTAACATTTCTCACACATACTCTCACCACATCTCAACATGAGAACAACAACAACATAACAAAAAGCAACAACAAGTACAGCGAACAACAAAGCATAGCATCGAAACAACGGCATTATAGCAACAACAACAATATCATAACATATATCATCACAACAATCTCATCAACATCATGGCAAGGAGTGTGAATCACAGTAAGCATAGCAACAACATTCATCAGCATCATGGCAAGGTGTTAACAAGTAAACAAAGTCGTACATTAATCAGTTCAACAACTATGGTAAAGAGAACCTGGATTTATCGTTTGATGAGGACAACGTCTAGAAAACCAGAGATAATACGCTGCTCCTTCCTCTTTCTTTCGAAAATAAATCGGAATCCTGCCTTTCGCTTGCTTATGTGCGATGATGATTGATATTGTGCGTGATTCGGATGCTGAAGAACTTGGTGAAGCTTGACTCGGTGATGTTGTAGTAGATTTCAGGTTGTTGGATGCTTCGGTCAGAAGTTGCGATGGTGTGATTCTGCGTGGTTGTTGATCAGTTATGATATTGAGGCTATGAGTTGAATCAAAGTATGAATGGATTGAAGGATTGAAGGTTTGATGAAGGTCTGCTGTAAAGATTCTGCAGATTCGGTTAAAGGAAGTATGAAGGATTTGCAAGTTAATTGAACTAATGTTTGGAGGAGAATTTTCTGGTAGAATTTCAGCAGCATAACAATACTTTTTTCTCCTCTCTAATTCTGTGAATCTGAACTTGTATTTATAGGCATGAGAGATGTGAATTGTGTGAGCAAAATGAGAGGGAAAATTGAGAGATTTCTCCGAGTTTGTTACAGATTTTTTTGAATTGGAGAGAGTGATCCGTGTGAAACATTGAGGTGAATTTCTGGCCTTTGATTAAGTTCAAATGAACGGTTGAGATGAATTTTGGAGGAATTGTGAATTGCTTCTTTTCTGTGCTGAAAACGTGACTCATTTGGTGGAAGAAACGTGAACATTCCTTGCCTTCCCCCTCTTGCTGGAAATCGTGAGGTGCTTGAATGTGTGGAAACGTGACTTCTTTGCTGCATGAACCATGGATTGCACTTGGAGTGTGGTCCCACCCTTCAATTTCCTTCTTATTTGACATTAAAAAGACAAAAACAACCATACTAATAGTAATAAAAAGTAGAAACTAAAAGAAAAGATTAATAAAATATAAACTATTAAAAAAAGAAATGATTTTTACATTAACTATTAATCTTAATTTCACTAATAATTCAAATTAGAGAAAACATTTCAATTTTGAATTAAAGTTAAAATTAAGACTAGAAGTTAATATAAAGTCAAGGTGATTCTATTTTATTAGAATTTTTGAATGAGAATTAAGAATGAAATTAAAATGAAGACAAAGGAACTTTAAACCTCGGTTTGAAATGGACTCGAAAAGTCGACATTTAAATCAACTACTTCGCATCATCTCGCAAGTCTCGCTTTCTTCGATTCAGTCCCTGTCTTACACAATAAAAGAGAAACAAGACATATTTTTGCAATTTTGGATTAAGGGTCAGTAAACAATGATGAAATGCATGATGCAAATGAGCTAGAATCGTAGGGTAAAAATCAGGGTGCAACACCTGGTAGATGAATTAATTCCCTATTTTATGATGTATATTAGGGGGTTATAACTTAAAAATCATTTTGTTGGTTTTGTGAATTGGTATTTGGTAGTAGATTGAGTAATGGTACGAACATGCTATGCGGTGTTTTAGCTAGTACGATTGTTGAGATGATAACATATTGTTGTGATTAAATGTATTATGTTGTGGTGAATATCAAATGGTTGTGATATTATTATGCTTGTATGTTGTGAAATAATGATTATGAATTGTTGGTGGATGTTGATGATGAGCATGTCGTGGTTGATGCATGCATTTCATAATCATGTTGCGGGCTGTATCCTTTATGGTGGTGGGACAGCGGTAGCTAATTCCCATTGTGTGGAATTAGTGAGAGAAGTAGCCGAATCTTTATGGTGGTGGATCGGTGAGATGGGTTATCCCATGTTTGGTACCACATGCATTTAGTTGCATTGCATTAGGTTGTTGTGTATAATTGTAACATGAATGGAAGTTGTCCAATGTTATAATTTGTGTGTATTTTGGTATGAATGACTGTAATTGATGTATGTTGCTATATTATCTGAATATAATTGATTTGGGTGAATGATGTATGGATGAAAATGTAATTTTTATATTCCTATAACATTTGTTAATGCGAATGAAACTCACCCTTACTGTTGTTATTTTTCAGATTGAGGAGTAGCTTGTGTACTTGGTGAGGATTAGCTCGTCAAGTAGTTCGTTAGAGTCAGTTGGGTCTGTGTCATGCTCTGGTCGTGTAACACCGGGAACGTTATTTTAGAATTGGCTGATAAACTTCTGTTTTGTTTATGGTTTATGGTTGAATTATGAGTCTTCGACTCCGGATGTTTGATTATTCAGTTGTTAAGAATATTCTGCTGTGTTAACATGCTACCTGAATAATTTTTGGTTTATCGTCCCTTTATGGAATGACATGAATATTTGTTTATTTTATTGGAGTTGTAATACCCTTTTTCATGTTTTACTCTGATTTTGATGTTAATTTTCCGCGGGGTTTAGAAGGGTGTTACAACACTCACTAAAATATTACAATGTTGTGAGGTTTAAGATGAAGTTCTTCTTTGCTTTTGTGTGATTTCAGTTTGACAGCGTTTTGGTTCTTTTGCGCAAGAGTTTTTTAGCTGCTTCTGAATCAGAACTTCTATATATAGGCGTTGAGGAAAAGTGACCGTTGGGAGCATTTAATGCTTTGGGTGATTAGTACACTGCTGCATTTAATGTTTCACACTTTTGTCAACTACCTTGAGCCATGCTTCAGCTTCTTTTACTGACTTTGCCTTTTGTAGCTTCTAACGTTCCTTTTGTAAGTCAGAGATTTGATGTTATAGCCTTTTCATCTTGTACTTGCTTCTAGACTCAGAATATGTAGAATAAACATTTGATTATCAGAGTCTTCAGCTTTGGTGCAAATGCAACTTCTGTCTTCAGACTTGGAAGTGCTTTGAGCGTGATACCATCAGATCTTTAGAGCTTTCCTTCTGACTGCCATCTTCTGATGCTTTCTAGATCATGTTCTAGTTCTGCAGGACTATCTTCTGATGTCTGCTAGACCATGTTATGATGAAGCCATCCAGATCTTCTGGGTTAGAGCTTCTGAATACTGATTTTGTGCATACTCTTTTAGACTTTTCCTGAAATGGAAAACGTGAATAATTAGAGTACCATATTGTCTTATACAAAATTCATATATAATGTTATCATCAAAACTAAGAATATTGATCAAAACATTTCGTGTTCTAACAATCTCCCCTTTTTTGATGATGACAAAAACATACAGAATTGATATGAATTTGTATCCAGAATATCAGATGAAAAAGACAATACACAGATATAGCATAAAGCATATTAATCAGAGTGTGTGAATATGTCTCCCCCTGAGATTAGCAATCTCCCCCTAAAATTAATACTAGAAGAATTTATAAATAAAAAGACTTCCCTGAGTATTTTCTATTGCAGTTGAGACTTTCACGTTGAACTTTAAACTTCAGATAATTCAGAGCTTCACTTCAGAGCTTCCATTGGACAACTTCAGAGCTTTGAATCTTTCTTTAAGAGAACTTGGCTTTATCAGATCATCAAGAAGGCTTGCTTGTATCAGAGCAATCAGAACATAGTTTGTTCAAAGCTTGAAACTTTTTGTATTAGAGCAAAGCTTCTTTGTTGATTTTGAAACTTCTTGTATTAGAACATAATTGCTTCAAGTCTTTGAGGAATTCTCTTCAGATAGGTTTCTCCCCTTTTTGAGCTTTTTTCAGAGTATCACATTCCTGCAAAACTATCAGAGACAGGAAACTTGCAATATAATTGTTAGGAATGTTGAGACTTAAGCCCAGCAACTGATATTGTAAATCAATTCAATTAGCACGCTTCTCCCCCTTTTTGTCATTACATCAAAAAGTATAAAAGATTCAGATGAAAGACACACAGAGTAAAGAAATAAATATATTTCATTGATTAATCAGAAGGGAGTACAAAGCAGATGCAACAAAACAGATGCAAAAACAAAAAAAAACTACTAAGACACAAGACACAGACTATGACTGGTTAAGCTTAGAGGCTAAAGCTGCCAGAAGGTTCTTAATCTTAGCAGTGTCTTCAGCTTGCTTCTTGGAGGATTCTTCTTTTCTCTGCATCCAAGTTCTGAATTCATCATTGGTTTCATCTTGCTTGTCCAGACGACTGAATACAGAAGCTTGATTCACTTGGAGTTCCTTCAGAGTGTCCATCAAAACAGAAGTAGAAGGACCAGCATAAGAAGTAGGAACATCAGAGGCTTTAATCATCTGATTTTCAGCAATGGGTTCCTCTTCAACAGGAATCTCTTCATCCCGATGCTCTTCAACAACTTGTTACTCTTCTTCAGGTTCTTCTTCAGGAGGATACTCAAACCGAGGATACACCAAGTCAGGATACTCTTCCAGAGGGTTCTCCCTGAACCAATCAAACAGCGTCTTGAAGTCTCCAGTCAGAACTGAAAACAGATAAGGTGTCCAGACAACTAGAGGCAAAGGATTATCCACTTCCATTTCATCAATGAAGGGAGCTTCTTCTAGAGGCTTCCAGTCAGAGATAGGATGAGAGTAAATGCCACCAATATACTCCAAAGCTAGTCCAGCAAGACCAGGAGCAGCAACTAGACAGTCCTTTTGGAGGTTCAGAAACTCTGCCTGCACATCTTCAGCAAAAGCTTTCCAAAGCTTTTCAGCAGCCACATGATCCAGCTTGGAGTCATGGGCAACCTTCAGATAATCTAACCATGTTCTGACCTTATATTTTAATAATTCAAAACATATACCAACAGAAGGTTTAGGAGGGTTGGTTCTGAGAATGATTTTTGGATTAAAGGGGTTGGAAACAGAATATGGTTCAGAAACTCTATCAAACAAAGAAGAAGTGTTTGAAGAGGATGGAGGATGTGAAGATTCTGCTTCGTTGTCAAAGTTTATGACTACGACAGCAGGGTCAGAGGGTGGATTCTGGGGTTTAAAGGAGCGCATGAGGCGAATGAATGAGTCAGAAAAAGATGATTCTGAAGAGGGGAGGTTGAAGAACATTGGAGTATCAACAACAGGTTGGGGGTCAACAGGTTGAAGTTGAGATTCAGAAGGAGGGGGTTGAGGTTGAGCAGAAGTGAAGATATTTTCATCTGGGAAGATGGTGTTTAAAGGTTTTGGGTCAAGAATAGGTTCATAATCAAGAATAGGCTGTTTGCCTTTAGACTTGGAGGGAACAGAAGATAGAGGGTTAGAAATTTTGGTGGTTTGAGGAGGAATTTCTGGGGATTTTTCTGGTGATTTTTCCTGGTGGAGCTTCTATTGATATAGGTTTATAAATTAAAACAGGAACAGAAACAGGCTCAGAAATAGAAATACCTGAAGATTTTTGCTTCTTCTTCTGAGGCTTGGAAGGTCCATCACCAACAGACTTCCTCTTCTTCTCATTCTTTTCTTCCTTTTTCTGCTTCTCTTCTTCTTTTTCTTGATTTACTTCTTTCTGCTCTTCTTTCTTTTCCTTCTTATCTTTCTTCTCCTTCTTCTTTTTCTCTTTCATTTCCTCTGGTACTTGATCAGCAGTAGTGAGAAGCACTTTGTTGCTTATCCACACAAGATCATACTCAGAGCCATTATGTTTGCAATTTTCCAGATAGGCGAGGACAATCGTAGGATGCTCATTCTTGAAGAACATCTCAAAATTAGCCAGAGCAGGAGTCCTTCTGTTCTTGGCAAATACATAAAATAACTGAAGATCTTGAGATGTTGTAACATCAGATGTGACATCATCCTTCATGGTTCTTGGTTAACATCTTTAATGTCAAATTGACAATACTCAGGTTAGTAGCAGAATAATCCAATAGTCAACAATATCCAGACACATCAAGGGATAAAATAGCCAGCATCTCAATAAACTTTTCTTCAGACTTTAATTCTGATTTTGAGATGAAGGATGCCGTGGTCTGTACCTATAGAGAAGATTCCCTCAGCTAGGTTTTTGGAACAGACTTAGTCATAGCATAACACTGAATTAGTCAGATCCATCTGACTTCCTTGATTTAAAATCATACTACCCTTTCTGGATAACAACTAGGGCAGTACACATTCTTAACCATATTTCTCTGTGATAGAGACACAGTATTCAGCTCCAACAACTGCTCTATGGTTATGAATACTTATTTGGTTTCGTTGATCAGAGGAAACTTACAGATATAGGCTCTTCAAAAGTACAACATAAAGGATTAGAAAGGAATACCTTTATGAGTTTTTCTTAGTGGAACTGAGCACATGTTAATTGTGTCCTGATTAACTTAGCCAGATGTCTCCTCTTCCAGACTAGGAGTAGGTTCCAAACCAATGTTCTCACACAACATTAGTTTAGCACCAGAACATATGTTCTTCAGCTGATAGCTGCATACCAGTTCTTAATGTCCCAACATCAGATAGGACATCTGTTCCTCCTTCTAGGAACACTTCAACCTTGAAGATTTCAAGGTACACACTTGCAGATAATTATGAATATCATTGATCAATGGAAACTCATCAGCTCTTAATAAACCATGTCAGTATGAGTGGACTTGAGAGATTACTCAATTATCTTTGACACTTTAATTACAGCTGTCAATACCTACCATACATTCTGTTGAACCTTCATAACCCTAGGGTTTCTCAGAGACTATGCAGCGGAAAAATAGTCATATATCAACAGAATTCACACAATGCTTACTTTAAGTGTTAGTAGTAAGCATGACAACTACAGATTGATTGTTACTCAACCTTGCACAATGCTTGCTTCTGCACCAAGCAACTGATTAGACCAAACCAAAATCCTGACTTGATGAACTCACAGACAAAAGAGGTTACCTTATCAATATCTTCCCTCCCGCATGAAGGTTTTGATGAGCTTCTTCTCTATTCATAGATACCGGTTGAATTTGTATTTAAATTCAAGTTCTTCACTCCCGCATGAAGTCCTTGGACTTAGCACTCTTCGTTCCAGCATCACAGCTCTTAGGTCAGGTTGGTCTAATCATATAGGTCCATCCTCCACTTCAAGGGACCATACAATATGAACATTCTTTGTTCAAACACTCTTCTGCTTTTACCACAACCAGAATTTATCCCTTATGGATCTCATCCAGAAACAGACAGGATGCCTGCTCTGATACCAATTGAAAATTCTAGTTTGACAGACTCGGATGTCAATCCTGATGTCAAGACATCTGATCTGTTATTAATGTAGTACAAGTAGAATACAAGGATCCTTCATTATTTGATTACTCCTAGGATAGAGTCAATGAAACCTGGGATCACACATGTTCAGCATACATAACCAGATTATAATTTTTACATGGTTCTGTATAGGAACAACTAACGCTTCTGAACCTAATGTTATAGACAAAGTCATAACATTCATAACTGAACAAACAATGCAGAAGATAAATAACACAGTTAATTGTTAACCCAGTTCGGTTCTAACTAACCTACTTTGGGGGCTACCAAGCCAAGAAGAAGATTCCACTATCAGTAGTACTATTTTATATAAACAACCTCTGTTTTACAGATAAATAACCTCTGGTTTACCTAGTCACTACCCAATGCAATCTCTATCTCAGAACTCCATCCAAGATAAGAAAACCTTTGCTCACTCCCTGGTGATACCTAACTGTTACAACCCTGCAACAGCTATTTACACAATTAACAATGAACACATACTTGATCTGCTTCACATCTTCAATCAAGCTTACAATACTCAACTCTTACCTACAGGTTTCGAGTGAGGACAATCACTTCTCTAACCTACAGGTTTCGAGAAGGACAAGGCAGCCATCCCACAACCTGGTTGGTCTACCTATAGAAATCCTAATGACTACATCGTTAAAACCAGGTTTTCTATCACAACTAGGTTACAAAAGTTTCCTATTTATAACCTGATCCCAATTGGACTTGGGCTTACAAATCGCAGCACTCTGGCTGTTACATATATGCAGAAAATATTCTACTACAAATAAGGTCTTTTAATCATGAGTTGCCTAAATTAGAAACTGCTGAATCCAATCTTCTGATCTGATTCTTCCTGAATCTTCATTCTTCTGTTCTGATTCTTCAATTATTCTTTTGACCTTTAAATATGCGCCACATAGGATTACATAATATTCACATAGAATATTCTATATCTGTTAAGTACAAACTGAATCTTCCTTCCAGTTCTGCAAGCGCGATGTCATGAGTTGATGTCATGACATTCTGATAACACGATTTTATATCGTATATTTAGCTTGAAATTCATAGATATTTATAGCATTTTCCGTTTATTATATTGATTTATTATGATATTACGCGAGTTTTTGCTTTGTTTCAGGTTTTACACTCATATTATGACTAATTGCGAAAAAGAGAAGAAATGGAGCTAAAACGACCCATATCTATGCCTAAAAGACGAAGAATAGGTGCTGAAGTGAAAAGGGAGTGCAAATAAGGCCCAAGTGTGCTGAAAGAGACCCAAAGACCCAATGAAGCAATCCAGCCCACGAAGGAAAGCAGCCCAATGCACACAAGTAAGAGGAGACACACGTCTCCAACGTCCCAATGCCACATCAGCAAAAGGGAGACGCACGTCTCCATTTCCCTGAAGATTCTCCACTTGAGACGCACGTCTCAAGTCACGCACCCAGTCTCCCTGAAGAATCGGAGACGCACGTCTCCAAGCCAGTCTGCAGAATCTCCTCTTTTCACGCAAAGCAACTGCAAAGCATCCCCTATAAATAGAAGCAGTCACTTCAGTCCAAAGTGTCCGATTTCCTGCTAACGAAGTGCTGCCGAAATTGTACCGCGAATCATAATTTTCATTCTGCTTTCATTTAAACACTTATTTTCTCACAACGATTTCTACACCGGAAATTGTTGTGAACTTTTTATAAATCTAGCCTTACGTTAGATTTATCGTTTTTATTTCCTTGTTTTATTTTCTGCCCGTTTAACTTCCGAAGAACGATCCAGCCAACTTGTGGTGGAGGTTCGATACTTGAAGATTTACTTGCCATTTATTTAATTCAGGTTTAATATTTACCGCCTTATTTATATTTTATTTGCATGATATATTGTATGCCTATTAACATGCCTATTATTATAAACCGAATCTATTTATGCATGTTTAACCATATTAATATGTCTGGCTAAATTACTAAGATGTCGGTATGTAGAGTAAGTTAACCGAGGGATCCGAAATAAATTGGCTTAATTATGTTTTATTAAATATCACTTATTTTTGGTTTATATGTCTAATTTAATTAGTAAGTCTTAAAACCAATAGAGCGAAAGTTTGAGGGGTTAAGACGGTCAAAGGTTAAAATCAATAGAGCGAAAGTTTGAGATCTTTAACCAGATAGTAGACATAGGACATTAGTTTTAAGGACGGAGAAAGCGTATTAAAACTAATTGGGACTTATTTATTTTCAAAAATTGTTTTTACACCCGAGCGGGATGGCGAAAGCGTACGTTAGGGATATTAGCATGTTCCGAGTCAATAGAGCGAAAGTTTGAGATTAGGAGATTTAAATAGATAACAACTTCATAAAATAGGCATTTTATTAATTACGTTGTTTCCAAAAAGCTCTTCTAAAATCTAATGGGATGGTGAAAGCGTACATTAGGATTAGGATAGTAATCTGAATCAACAGAGCGAAAGTTTGAGACGAGGATTTTTAATCAATTTAATTAGTAAAGATTTTTAATTAAATTATGCAAAAGCCAATGGACCTTCGGATTACCTTAAGTTAAAAGAAATACATGCTGACACCTGTCTTTTATTATATTCTTTATTTCTCACTATCACTATCCCTTAGGAACAATCAAAATTTTAGTAGCCCTAGCTTTACATAGTAACCTTAGATAACGGTAGATCGATTCATAGTCCCTGTGGATTTGATATCTTTTAAAACTACACGACACGACTGTGCACTTGCAGTCATCAGATTAATAGACACGTAAAGTCGCGATCAAGTTTTTGGCGCCGTTGCCGGGGACTATTTAAGTCGATATCGTAACTCACTGTTACACCGTAGAGACTAGGACAATTCTTCCCTTTCTTCCTGAACGATTGTATGCCAAATACTCGTTCACAAGGAGGAGATTTAATACAACGAATTAACGAGATCGAACGTTTCATTAACGTCAAACGTCGAGCTCGTAATCTTCCCGAAGTAGCACCAATTCCTATTAATCAGGAATTGACTTTTACTGATCAAATCAATCAAATTATCCCGAAGTTAGAGATGGCTGCTATTCGTCCTCTTAGAGACTATGCCGCTCCTTCGCGCGCTGAACCGCACTCAAGTATCGCACCACCTGCGATTGAGGCAAACAATTTCGAACTGAAACCTTCGTTGGTCCAAGCTGTTCAACAGAATCAATTCTCTGGAAGCCCTGTAGACGACCCTAACCTTCATTTATCTGTGTTCGTGCAATACGCCGACACTGTCAAAGCTAACAACGTTAGTCCCGAAGCTATTCGATTACGTCTCTTTCCTTTCTCCTTAAGAGATAGAGCTAGAGCGTGGCTTCAATCCCTGCCTTCTAATTCCATAACTACATGGGACGAATTGAAGAGAGTATTCTTAGCGAGATACTTTCCGCCTAGCAAAACTGCTATGCTTAGAGGTCAAATCAATGGATTTACCCAGAAAGATAACGAATCACTCTTCGAAGCTTGGGAACGTTACAAGGACATGCTTAGAATATGCCCTCATCATGGACTCGAACCATGGCTGATCATCCATACTTTCTATGGTGGTCTCTTATATAACACTAAAATGACTATAGATGCCGCTGCTGGCGGAGCATTAATGGACAAACCCCATGATGAAGCATACAAACTCATAGAGAACATGGCACAAAACCATTACCAATGGGGTGGAGAACGAGCCGCTCTAGAGAAAACCCAAACCAAAGGAGGAATGTACGAAGTAAGTGGTATAGACCGCGTTAACGCTAAAGTAGACGCTTTAACTCAAAAGATCGAGAACTTAACCATCACTCCTTCAGCCACCGCTGCTGCTGTAACACCTAACTGCGAGATCTGTGGATTAACTGGACATGTAGTTTCCGAATGTCAACTCTTGACTGGAGTCCCATCTGATCAAGTAAACTATGCTCAAGGAAATCCATATTCTAACACGTACAACCCTGGATGGAAAAACCACCCGAACTTTTCTTATAAGAACAACAATGCGTTGTACGCGCCTGGACAAGCACCTGTTGTACCACCTGGCTACCAAAAAGCGCCTGTAGCTGCTCAAAATACCCCTAGGAAGTCGAATATAGAAATCATGATGGAGAACTTCATAGATTCCCAACAACAAACCAATAAAGACTTCTTGAACCAAAACATCCACAACAACGAGCAACTAAAACAACTATCGAACAAAGTAGATGCTTTAGCTACTCATAACAAAATGCTAGAAACTCAAATCTCACAAGTAGCCCAACAACAAGCACCTACTGCTGCCCCTGCTGGCACGTTTCCTGCTCAACCACAACCTAATCCTAAAGGACATGCGAACGCAATAACACTACGAAGTGGAACGAATTACGATGGACCCATTGATCCTAGAACTCAAAACGTACCCATGTCACAACAAGAGCCAAAGGAAACCCAAAAGACATCAACTGATGACCAAACTGCTAAGACTAAAGAGAACAATAACGAAGTGGAACCTCAAAAAGAGAAACCTTATGTTCCACCACCACCTTATAAGCCACCAATTCCTTATCCTCAGAGATTAGCTAAATCAAAAACCGAAGCGCAATTTAAAAGATTTGTAGAACTTCTGAAACAATTAAACATAACCATACCATTCACAGAAGCCATAACTGAAATGCCTTCGTACGCTAAATTCCTAAAAGAAATCTTATCAAACAAAAAGAAACTCGAGGATAACGAAACTGTAACGCTTACCGCTGAATGTAGCGCTATCATCCAAAATAACATGCCTCCAAAACTGAAAGACCCTGGTAGTTTCTCTATACCCTGCGTAATAGGTAAAACCATTATAGAGAAGGCCTTGTGCGATTTAGGAGCTAGTGTTAGTTTGATGCCTCTTTCAACCTGTAAGAAACTAAATCTAGGTGAGCTTAAAGCAACGAGAATGTCTCTTCAACTAGCTGACCGTTCAGTCAAATACCCTGTAGGAATGTTAGAAAATATCCTTGTTCGTGTAGGTCAATTCTACATCCCAACTTACTTCATCATAATGGATATCCAAGAAGATTCTAACATCCCGATCATATTAGGAAGACCATTCTTAGCAACCGCTGGTGCAATTATAGATGTAAAGCGAGGAAAGCTTACTTTCGAAGTAGGAGAAGAGAAAATAGAATTTATCCTTTCCCAATTCCTAAAAGCACCCTCTATAATTGACACATGCTGTTCTGCTGACATAATCGACGAGTGTGTCAAAGAAATAAAATCCGAACCAAATAAGGAAACTGAGATCCTAAGAATTCCTATGCCGCCAATTCTTGAAGATGACAACTGGCGTGAGGAATATCAAGATGACCACCTGAGTGAATGCTTAGCTTTAACTCCCGATCCTATACCTGGACCTAAGAAACCTGCTATAGAGCTGAAAACACTTCCTACCGATCTTAGATACGAATTTCTAGACGAAGAACTAAACCGACCAGTTATAGTGAACGCCAACTTAGGACGAACCGAGACTGAAAAATTACTTAATGTCCTAAGAAAATACCCAACCGCTTTAGGATATAACATATCAGATCTGAAAGGTATAAGCCCTTCTCTGTGTATGCACCGCATTATGCTCGAAGACGATAGTAAAACCTCTAGGGAGCATCAAAGGCGGATAAATCCTATTATGAGCGATGTGGTTAAAAAGGAAATCCAAAAATTGCTAGAAGCCGGAATAATATATCCTATATCCGATAGTAAATGGGTTAGCCCTGTTCACGTCGTACCAAAGAAAGGAGGAGTTACTGTAATCACAAACGCTAAAGGCGAATCTGTAGCACAACGTACCCAAACTGGATGGAGAATGTGCATTGACTATAGGAAGCTAAACAAAGCCACCCGAAAAGACCATTTCCCTTTACCTTTCATAGATCAAATGCTCGAACGCCTAGCTAAACACTCGCATTTCTGTTATCTGGATGGATACTCCGGATTTTTCCAAATTCCTATCCACCCTGACGACCAAGAGAAGACCACGTTTACCTGTCCTTATGGTACATTCGCTTATAGACGAATGCCTTTTGGACTATGCAATGCACCCGCGACCTTCCAAAGATGCATGATGGCAATATTTGCCGACTTCTTAGATGGAATAATGGAGGTCTTTATGGACGACTTCTCTGTCTGTGGAGGAAGTTTCGAAACATGTTTAGAGAACCTTGAACTGGTACTTAAACGATGCGTAAGCGTTAACCTAGTCCTTAATTGGGAAAAATGCCATTTCATGGTTCGACAAGGAATTGTACTTGGACACATCGTATCCGATAGAGGGATCGAAGTAGATAAAGCTAAAATTGAAATTATCGAAAACCTTCAACCTCCCAAAACCGTTAGAGAAATAAGAAGTTTTCTGGGACACGCTGGTTTTTACCGACGTTTCATTAAGGATTTCTCTAAAATTACAAAACCCTTAACTGAACTACTAATGAAAGACGCCGAATTCATTTTTACCGATAAATGCACTGAAGCATTCCATACGCTTAAACGAGCATTAATCTCTGCGCCAATTATGCAACCTCCCGACTAGAATGAACCTTTCGAAATAATGTGTGACGCGAGTGATTATGCTGTAGGAGCCGTTCTAGGGCAAAGAAAAGATAAGAAACTACATGTCATATACTATGCGAGTAGAACCCTAGACGAAGCTCAAATGAATTATGCCACGACAAAAAAAGAGTTATTAGCCGTGGTATTTGCATTAGACAAGTTCCGTTCTTACCTGGTAGGAGCCAAAATAATCATATACACTGACCATGCCGCCATTAGGTACCTCCTAACCAAAAAGGACGCCAAACCAAGACTTTTGAGATGGATCTTGTTACTACAAGAGTTCGACCTGGAAATTAAAGATAAAAAAGGTACTGAAAATGTCGTAGCAGATCACCTCTCTCGATTGGAAAATCTAAAACCCGAACAAGCACCAATTGACGATGATTTCCCTTATGAAAGACTCATCGCCCAATTAGAAGCAAATGAATTCGAACCATACCATCCAAACGCTGAAACCAACAACTTAGCTGAAATAGCTTTAGCCCGCTCTGACACACCTTGGTATGCAGATTTCGTAAACTACCTAGCTGCTGGTGTGCTTCCTCCTGATCTAAGTTACCAACAGAAGAAGAAATTCTTCCATGACCTAAAACATTACTATTGGGATGACCCACTCCTGTTCAAAAGAGGCCCCGATGGAATCTTTAGACGTTGTGTACCCGAGGAAGAAATAAGAAGCATAATAACACACTGCCATTCTGTACCGTGTGGAGGACACCATAGCACATCTAGAACCTGCGCCAAAATCCTTCAATCTGGACTTTTCTGGCCCAACCTATGGAAAGACGTTTATTTTGCTGTAATAAACTGTGATAGATGCCAACGAACCGGAAACATTTCGAGTCACGATGAAATGCCTCAAAAAGGCATTCTTGAAGTAGAAATATTTGACATCTGGGGAATAGACTTTATGGGTCCGTTTCCGTCGTCGTTTGGAAATCAATATATACTCGTAGTTGTCGATTACGTTTCAAAATGGATAGAAGCTATCGCTTCTCCTACGAACGATACACGAGTAGTTATCAAACTCTTCAAAAACGTCATCTTTCCTAGGTTCGGTGTGCCAAGATTGGTAGTTAGCGATGGTGGTTCCCATTTCATTTCAAGAATACTTGAGAAACTCCTTCAAAAATATGGAGTAAATCATCGAATAGCTACACCATACCATCCACAAACAAGCGGACAAGTAGAAGTATCTAACCGCGAAATAAAACAAATATTGGAGAAAACTGTTGCTATATCTAGGAAAGATTGGTCAACCAAGCTAAATGAAGCTTTATGGGCTTATAGAACAGCTTTCAAAACTCCAATAGGAACTACCCCATTCAAACTCGTTTATGGAAAATCATGCCACCTACCGGTAGAGTTAGAACATAAAGCCTATTGGGCCATTAAGAACTTAAACCTAAACTACACTGGCGCTGGTGAGAAACGACTTCTAGACATAAACGAATTGGAAGAACTTAGACAAGACGCTTACGAAAACGCCAAAATCTATAAAGAGAGAACGAAAAAATGGCACGACAAGCGTATATCTAGGAAAAATTTTAGCATAGGCGATAAAGTACTTTTATTTAATTCTAGACTAAAATTATTTCCTGGTAAGTTACGATCTAGATGGTCTGGCCCTTTCGAAATAACTAACATATTTCCGAGTGGAGCGATAGAAATCAAAGGAGAAACCGTAAAACCTTTTGTCGTAAATGGGCAACGTCTTAAGTATTACCATCATCTCGAACACGATGAAAACATCGAAGTTTTTAAACTTGACGAACTGCCCGCTCTTTTGAAAAAATAGTTTTCTATTTTTAAAATCGTCGAGCTTACGACATAAAACAAAGCGCTTGGTGGGAGACAACCCACATTTATTTATTATTTTATTTCATTCTATTTTATTTTATTTTTATTTTTTAACCTTTTAATTTTCATTTAAATAATCTATTCTATTTTTAATTATTCTAATTTTAATCATTTTTTACTTTTTTTCATACATCTTATAATAATTATTATAATTATAACTGCTATCTTAATTCGAGAAAATATTTCCTTTTTATAATTATATTTATTAATATAACTTGTTACTTAATTTTATTTTTATTTTTAAAATCGACACTAGCCTAGTTCTAACTTAATCTTAATATTTTCAACTTCTAGGTTTTTCTTAACTACTAACTAAGATGCAAGAAGTCGATAATATGGAAGTTGTGTTCCGTGGTAGAGGACAAGAAGCAAGATTTGATAAGCTGGCTGAAAGACAAATGGAATTGACTTGCTACCCTCACCAACCGACTATGGTACGACTTGGTATCGAAGAAAGCGTTTTGCACCTGCTAAACCAAATTGGTTGGACTGGTTCTCACTTGTTCCGCAAGTTTAGTACCTACCGGAAGCTCACTCTGGAATTCTTGAGCTCCCTGACCTATCTTCCTAACTGTGGACAAGGACTGAGAAAAGGAGTCATTCTCTTTAGACTCTTTGGTATGGAATTTAATTTTTGCATCCGAGATTTTGCTGAAATGCTAGAGCTACCTCATGGATCAGATGCATACACCACAGTAGCTGAAGACAGTCTTGCCTACTGGGAGTTGGAAAAATACTAGGGCAAGATCACTAGAAACGACAACCCTGAAGAGAACGAATTCCAGTCTGAGAACATCCATAACCCCGCTTTCAGATACTTCCATAAGATCATTGCTCACTACATCTTTGGAAAACCTGATAATATCACTGAAGTTTCTAGAGAAGAGTTATTCATCATGTTCTGCTCCTCTCAGAATCGCCCGGTCAACGCCATCGCATTCATGCTAACAAACTTTGAGCGCATCACGCAAGACGAAGTTTCACCTATTAGGATCGGCGGATTTGTCACTATGATTGCTAATGCTATAGGAATGAGAGTACCTTTGCTTAGATTGACACCTCTTGGTTCCCACAACTCTATGGACATTCAATTCTGCTTTAACCGAGGTATCATCGGTAACCTTGGACCTGATCAGTTTGATTTGCTCATTGATAACAAAGTATTGGATCAGTTCACTTTACCGAGTCCAAGGACGAGTGTGCACAACCCTGCTAACTGGCTTTACTATGGTCAGATTCCTGAGAGAGAACCCTCACCTGAAACCCCTCAAGCTTATGAACATTTTGATGAGGAAATGCACGTATCAGAATCTGAGCCTGACACTCCTCCTGGATACTATGACCCTAATCCTGAAGATGAACCCATTCCTGATTATGAACCTCTTTCTGAAGATTCTGCTGATGATTACACTGTTGATATGACTGATGTCGAGCTCGAGCAACAACAACCCGCTACATCCACCGCATCAGTAAATCAAAGAATGCCTAATCTGAACACGCACGAGCAAGCCATCACTGCACTACAACAAGATGTACAACATGTGCGCAACGAGCTTCACACTTTGCAAATGCATTTCTTCGATTTCATCGACACCGTCAATGCTCAGTTCGACGAAGTTTTCAAACACATTTATTCTAATGTGCATAACAATAGACGTGGCTAGATGTTACCGTTTAGATTATTAGATTTTATTTCTAGTTTTAGTAATTTCATATTCCTAGTTAGAATTTAATTTTCTGCACTTTTACATTCTGCTCCTGTTAACACTCAGTACCGGTTTAATTCTAAATGCGATATTCAATTTATTACTGCTACTGTGTTTTACTGCATTACTATTAACTGCCATATATTCCTGGTTATCACTATTTTTTGCTGTTTATAGTATGAAACAATGACACTGTTCTGAACTATTATTCCATACTTATTGTTATCTGTCAGAACCTGTCTTGACCATTGCATGCGTGGAGATCACCTCCCTAAGCTAGGAGACGCACGTCTCCACCTCTGTGGGACCAGACCTCAGCATGCAAAGGACAGGAGACGCACGTCTCCATGCCCTGTCCCCCAGCAGACTGACTGCCTGAGACGCGCGTCTCCCAAGGCCAGCAGTCTGCACCATTTGACCATGCATAAAGACCATATTGATTCCCTCTTGAATTTTGAATTTGAATTTCAAAATTCATTCTTCCTCATTCTTCCCCTATTTATTCCATTTAAACACCATAAACATCATTCATCCTCCATCATTCACCTCTTAATTCTTCATCATTTCCTAACCTTCTATTCCATTCAAACTTCAAACACCACCATTAATCCATTTTAATTCTCCATTAACCACACCATTCTCAAACCTCACTATAAAACCACACCACCACCACTCTTACTTTTCACAACCTTCATACCATTTTCTACCATTCTACTCTCATTTCTATTTTCCATTTTCAAACTCACCATGCCTCCACGTTCAATCATCCGTAGTGTGCGTCCTGAGAGACCACCTCCCGACCTTTCAAATATTATTTTTCGAGAAGACGACAATGATGCTTAAAGAACCAAATACCTCGCTTTCTATGAACGTTCGGTTGTTCCCACTAAATTTGTGAACACCGAATGTCTAGAAACTCTAGGCCTCATTGATGGTGTCACCCGTTTACTCACTAAATCTAGCCTACACCATCTTTGTACCGAACCCGTACCAACTTATGAGCCGCTCGTCTTAGAGTTCTTGAGTTCTTTCAACTACGACACTCCTTCTAATCAACCGCTCTCAACCGGTAGCATCCAATTTCGGATGTTCAACCGTGAATATACTTTGGATCAAGAAGTAGTGGCTACGTACTTGCACTTTAATACGTCACCAAATGCTCTCCGCACTATCTTTCAAGAACTCAATGGTCGTTCATGGGAGCAACATGCTTTCGACCTGTGGTTTAATCTCACTGGCGAAGTTCCTACTGGTTGGAGGGCTCTACATGCTTCTCACATTCAAAACCCCGCTATACGTTATTTTCAACGTGTTTTGGGGCATACTATTTTTGCGAGATCCAACAACCATAAGGTAAATCAGCATGAATTATTTTTCCTTTACTGTGCGCTAAACAATATCCGCTTCAATGCCGCACCTTTCATGCTCCAACATATCCAAGGCTGTGTCAACGCCCCCGCTACAAACCCCTTTTTGTTTGGCGGACTTATTACCACCTTGGCATGTGCTCTAGGTCTGGGTGATGATCTCCTCTCACTCTCTCATCTCATGCTACCTGCTCAATCACTCGACCTCACTTATTGCCGTGACTCCCACTTGGTTTCACCCCGCCATGATGGCCGATACACTTTGGTCGTCAACAAAGTTCTGATTCCTTATGTCATCCTTCCGTGCCCCGAAAGAATCAACATCCGTTATGTTCAGCGTTGGAGGCTAATTGAAGAAAATCCTCAAGATAACCAACCTGAACATCCTAATGAACCTGTGGATGCAAATGAAGAAGAACTCAACGAAGGACAAGCTGATGTCAACCAACCTCCTCAAAACAACCCTCCGCCTATCACTCTTGAAGCCATGTATGCTGCAATTCAACGACAAGACCACCTATTTCAAGCTATGCAGAAAAATCAAAATGAAACACTGAGGCTTATTCGAGAGATGCAACAGGAACACCGTGACTATGCTATTAGGAACGAAGGCCAATACACTGAAATCGCTACACAATTGCATGATCTTAACATTCGTGTGAATGGCTCTCCTACTGATAGACGTCGCCGTGTTCGTACAAGAGGCGCAAGCAGTTCACGCAACCGCAACACTGAGGAGTAGTTCTCATGCACTGAGGACATTGCATCATCTAAGTCTGGGGGAGTCGTATTACTTGCTTTAGTTTTATTTCCTTTTAGTTTATTTCCTTTCTTTCTAGTTTATTTCCCTTCCTTGTAATGTTTTTTTTTCTAATTCAATAAAGAATATTTATGGAATTTCAAGTCTTATCTTTATAATTCCGTAGTTATTTCAATTTCTTCCATTTTCTTGAGCCATAACAAAAATTTTGCTCTTAAATGATAAACGCAAACCCCACACGTTTGAGAAATACGAAGCTACTCAAAACGCTCAACGCATAGAAATTGATTCAAGTCAATACCCTTATTGTCCCAACACTCTAAAACCCCCAAGTATGCGTAACCGATTTGAATACCTGTTATACCGAAACCATCGACTTTAATTTTTGAAGTAACCCTTAGTAGTTTATTCTAGCAGTCGGCACCGTCTTAGATACAAACTACGCAGAGAGTCGATGAATATAAGTGTATGATCCTCATAATAATAATTATGTGCTTAACCATAATAAGAAATGTGCCTACTAAGTAAGGTGATCCTCACAAGATCATTTAACCTAACGGTCGCAAATCTCAAATACAAAGAATTTAAAAACTTATTGTTGATTGGTTCAGAAGTCATCTGGTACTGAACTTGGTAGGAAGGACTATTGTCCGATTCCCCACAATCTACAAGTGAATGCTAAGGAGTATACCACATATTGTACCAGAACTCCATGAGAAGGATCATAGTCACTAACCGACTACTCTGTTATGTGTGTGTCAAGATAATGGGCTTAATGTGATTGCGCGCGAATGAAAAGGGTAAAACATGATGACGAGTCAAAAAGGTCGAGCTATAATGGCATGATTCGGATTGGTATGCATACTGGGAGTTGTCTAGTGTCGCTACTATAAGTTTATTAGTTGGATCTGCAACATTATTTTCAAACAAGAACACAATGTAGCTGAGTATGACCGAACGATGTGGTGGAAGCGTGTTTCATTTCGCTGTCCTCCCATTTCCATCTTGTTATTTTGCTTGAGGACAAGCAAAGGTTCAAGTCTGGGGGAATTTGATAACACGATTTTATATCGTATATTTAGCTTGAAATTCATAGATATTTATAGCATTTTCCGTTTATTATATTGATTTATTATGATATTACGCGAGTTTTTGCTTTGTTTCAGGTTTTACACTCATATTATGACTAATTGCGAAAAAGAGAAGAAATGGAGCTAAAACGACCCATATCTATGCCTAAAAGACGAAGAATAGGTGCTGAAGTAAAAAGGGAGTGCAAATAAGGCCCAAGTGTGCTGAAAGAGACCCAAAGACCCAATGAAGCAATCCAGCCCACGAAGGAAAGCAGCCCAATGCACACAAGTAAGAGGAGACGCACGTCTCCAACGTCCCTATGCCACATCAGCAAAAGGGAGACGCACGTCTCCATTTCCCTGAAGATTCTCCACTTGAGACGCACGTCTCAAGTCACGCACCCAGTCTCCCTGAAGAATCGGAGACGCACGTCTCCAAGCCAGTCTGCAGAATCTCCTCTTTTCACGCAAAGCAACTGCAAAGCATCCCCTATAAATAGAAGCAGTCACTTCAGTCCAAAGTGTCCGATTTCCTGCTAACGAAGTGCTGCCGAAATTGTACCGCGAATCATAATTTTCATTCTGCTTTCATTTAAACACTTATTTTCTCACAACGATTTCTACACCGGAAATTGTTGTGAACTTTTTATAAATCTAGCCTTACGTTAGATTTATCGTTTTTATTTCCTTGTTTTATTTTCTGCCCGTTTAACTTCCGAAGAACGATCCAGCCAACTTGTGGTGGAGGTTCGATACTTGAAGATTTACTTGCCATTTATTTAATTCAGGTTTAATATTTACCGCCTTATTTATATTTTATTTGCATGATATATTGTATGCCTATTAACATGCCTATTATTATAAACCGAATCTATTTATGCATGTTTAACCATATTAATATGTCTGGCTAAATTACTAAGGTGTCGGTATGTAGAGTAAGTTAACCGAGGGATCCGAAATAAATTGGCTTAATTATGTTTTATTAAATATCACTTATTTTTGGTTTATATGTCTAATTTAATTAGTAAGTCTTAAAACCAATAGAGCGAAAGTTTGAGGGGTTAAGACGGTCAAAGGTTAAAATCAATAGAGCGAAAGTTTGAGATCTTTAACCAGATAGTAGACATAGGACATTAGTTTTAAGGACGGAGAAAGCGTATTAAAACTAATTGGGACTTATTTATTTTCAAAAATTGTTTTTACACCCGAGCGGGATGGCGAAAGCGTACGTTAGGGATATTAGCATGTTCCGCGTCAATAGAGCGAAAGTTTGAGATTAGGAGATTTAAATAGATAACAACTTCATAAAATAGGCATTTTATTAATTACGTTGTTTCCAAAAAGCTCTTCTAAAATCTAATGGGATGGCGAAAGCGTACATTAGGATTAGGATAGTAATCTGAATCAACAGAGCGAAAGTTTGAGACGAGGATTTTTAATCAATTTAATTAGTAAAGATTTTTAATTAAATTATGCAAAAGCCAATGGACCTTCGGATTACCTTAAGTTAAACGAAATACATGCTGACACCTGTCTTTTATTATATTCTTTATTTCTCACTATCACTATCCCTTAGGAACAATCAAAATTTTAGTAGCCCTAGCTTTACATAGTAACCTTAGATAACGGTAGATCGATTCATAGTCCCTGTGGATTCGATATCTTTTAAAACTACACGACACGACTGTGCACTTGCAGTCATCAGATTAATAGACACGTAAAGTCGCGATCACATTCCATCTAACATCTTGCTTGTACCTGTTTTGTTCTTTATATACTTGCAAGATTCACATTAGTATAATGTTTTACTGCTATTATGTTTTAACCAAACATAGATGTCAATCAGCCAATAAAAGCACTAACACTGCCTCATCAGGATCGTTTCATCTAGATCACCATACAAGAATGTAGTCTTCACATCCATCTGTTCCAATTTAAGATTGAATTATGCAACCGTAGCAAGCAACATTCGAATGGACCCGTGCCTCACAACAGGAGAAAACACATCATTGAAGTCGACATCTTCTTTCTGAGTGAAACCCTTTGCGACCAATCTTACCTTGTATCTTTTCGACGCCACTCCTTCGATTCCTTCCTTAACTTTGAAAATTCATTTAAAGGTGACTAACCTTGCCCCAGCAGGTTTCTTGATCAGCTCTCAAGTGTGATTATCATGAAGAGATTTCATCTCATCATTCATGGCCTACAGCCATTCAGTCTTATTTTGACTCCTCATAACTTCCTTATAGTCTCTAGGTTCTTCGTCTAGTACCTCACTTGCAGAGATTAAGGTATAAGCTATAAGATCTGCATACCCAAGTCTCTGAGGTGGCTTGATGACTCTTCTCGATCTATCTCTCGACAATAGGTAATGATCGATAGTTTCCTCAACATGCTCAGTGTAACATCCTGATTTTTATTAATATTTTTATTAATTATATTAGTAATTATATTATTTGGGGTTTTAATAATTACTTATTTATTTAGTTATTATGTGATATATTAATTATTTAAGTATTTAATTATGTGAGTGTTTGTGTTGTTTGACTTAATTGAGTTATTAGAGAGATATAACTATATGGGCCTAAGTGATAGAAACATAATGAATGGATTGATGGGTTAAGTCCAATTGACATAAGAGAGATATTCCTGAAAGATGTGTTTCACTTTATTCAGTGCCATTCCTGGATATCGTGATTTCTCTCTGCATTCAGTGCCATTCCTGGATGTTATGACTTCTCCTTTATTCTTTCAGTGCCATTCCTGAAAGTTGTTCATGATGTTTCTCATTTTATTCAGTGCCATTCCTGGATATTATGATTTTCCCACTTCATTCAGTGTCATTCCTGGATGTTATGATTCCCTTTCTTCTTTCAGTGTGTCGCCCTCGGTTTTTTACCATACCTCTCGTGGAGAGATATATGAACTAACACTCTTCCTTTTGCTTTTGTGTTTTTGAAAATCAGAGAGTCGCCACCGACTTTTATTTTATCCAATTAAGGAAAGGTTTATAAAAGAAACAGAAAAGACCTTTAAGAGATTTTGGGTAAGGGGGTAGGTTATACAAAGGGAAGGTGTTAACACCCTTTGTATCCATGGTTATCCATGGCCTCTTAATTGCTTAGCTCACTTGTTTAAATCATTTGTCTTGCCTTGAAATGCTTGTATGTGGTCTTAAAATTCATTTTTGTGAATTGACTTTGTAATGATCCTTGTGCGGATGTATACAAAGTGTTTTATCTTTCGAAAGATATCTTGAAAAAAAGAACGTTAACTTCGTAATGATCCTGGTTTGGATATATACCAAGTATTGTCTTTTTTGAAAGTTTTATAAAACAACAGTATATGAGACATTTGTTTGTTTGATTTGAGCAAGAAATTAGGAGGTCTACCCTAAGTTTATCAGGTCTTTTCCTATTTCCTTTAGAAAATTCTCCTTTTACCGGATGTAAACAAAAGTTCGATTTTGCATTTGAAACAGTGGAATTTGATTTTGTTTTTGAAAAGAGTAAAAGAGGGATTACCCTAAGAGGTGCAAGTGTGATTGTGTTTTGATTCAGATATTTTATCTTTGAAGTTAGTGACCTAACGCTTCAATTTTTTTATCTTTGACATACACGCAGTTTTATATGTACAGAAATTAAAATGCGGGAATGTAAAATGCGGAAAGTAAATCTACGCTATTACATCGATTGTGCGAGAAATGTAAACTACGCTATTTACATGAATTTGACAACCTATACACTTATCTAGGAATTTAAATTGCAATAAGATAAAAGAAATATTTTTGGATTTTTGTATGATTGATTTTAATTATAATTAATGCATGATTAATTTAATTAAAATGAGAAAAAAAGGGAAATAAAACTTAAACCTAAAAATTAAGTTTAAAATATGTTCAAAATGCTTATTAATTAATTTTAAAATAAAGCTAATTTTTTTTGGAATTTTTTAAAGTTGTTTTGAAATTATTAAGTTAAATAATCATATAATTATGCAAATAATTACACAAATAATTAAAACTTAAAGAGAAAAATATTCTAAATATGTACAAAATTAGTCTAAAATATATAAACTAAATTTAATATAAAGAAACAATTTTTTATGATTTTTTGATTGGTTGAAATAATTAAAAAGCAAATATATAAATATATACTAATTAATTAAACAAAATATTTTAATTATTAAGAAAAATAAAATATTTTTATGTGAAAAAAATAATAGATTATTTTATAAGCCTAAAAATATTTTTATTATATTTTTCTGATTTTTGAAACTATTTAAATTAATTTTGGAAGTTAAATTAAATAAAAATAGAAAATGAAATAAAGCTATGATCCTATGTGGTTAATTTGAAGGTCTATGATATGGTGGTGCGTTTTGATGCATTGGATATATTGCCAGATTAATCTAGTGGTTCAGATTGTAAGACACATGGTGCACATAGATGAAAGTGTATCATTGGATTGGTCAGCCTTTAAAAGTTTCAGATGGGGCCCACGTGAAGTTGACCAGCGAATAGGATGGAGAGAAATTGCCACGCGTGCAAGTCAAACTTTCCACATGCACTATTCATCATCCCTAACATATTTCCTGCGGATTTTGCTTCAGAAACAACTACGACTTTACCTGCGGATTTTGCTTCTTTTTTCCATGCTTTTTAAAACCTGCAAAAGACAACCTGAGACAAGCAACTAAGAACCCAGATTAACTAATTAGCATGTTTTGAGTTCATTGGTGGTATTAGTTCTTCATGAGAACGCGTGCAAGTACCAAAACGAAGAGATTGAAGCTTAGAGATTCAAAAATGGCACATGATGTTACAAGGCTTAAAGCTCACATGTATCACGTTGGATCTTCTCTATTTCATGTTAGGAACTCATAGAACTCGTTATATTACATTGAAATGGATTATAGGATGAGATACCACAAATCGAAAATTCAATGGAATATGGAGATATTATTATGCATGTTCTAAGTACAAATAATAGAGGCCATTGGTATGAACCTACTCTATATTAGCCCAGGAGGAGATTGAAGTGATTATTTTGGATTGATATGAGCTTATACAAAGAAAACGAAAAAAAGTTGAAAATATGTGATATTTTTGGAGTTTTTTGTGAGTTTCTTGGCTATATCTTTGGTGGATTTTCGTGTCTCCCTTGTTGCTGAAGCATTCCTCTTCATTTATAGGCCATGGAGGGACTTATAAATTAAGCTAACATGCATTGATGATTTTGTTGAATTTTTGAATTTTATAATATATCAAGGTTTGAATTCAAGAAACCATGGCTTGATTTTTCCACTCTCTTGCTCTAGGCCTGCTGTACCAGCTCCTTGTGGCAGAGTTGAATCCATTTTGGTGGCCTTAGCTTAAGATCAAAGCAAAATAACATTATCCTTTATCGTTTCTTTTTCAATTTAATTTTAAATGTAATAAAATTAAATCAAAAAAGAAATAAAAATGTTATGGGCCTTGGGTTGGTCGTGGGAGGCCCTTAGCATTGTTAGAAGCATGTTTTAATCATGGAAACTTGGTCCCTTTTGGAAAAAAAACACTTTTGATCAATGTTGATTTCATGCATTTTCCCAAAAAATAGCCAACTTTAACAAGGCATAAATCCCTCAATTTTTATCATACGAAGGAGTTCTTGTACTTTTTAGAAACCTCAAGATGTCCTCTACAAGCCACTTTGGAAACTTTTTTTCATTTGGAGAAGTTATCTTGATGTTATGGCCTTTGACAAAAAACCACTTTTTGTTGACTTTGAAAATGACCTGTAATGTCTAAGCTCATATTTTTCAAATGGTGAATCCAATGACCATGGGACCAATTGCATTTGAAAGATAATTGAATTTCCTTCAAAACAAGCTTTGGTTGGAATTTTTTGAATGAACGAGGAGAGAGTTATGGCCGGTCAAAGTTCAGTTGACTTTTTAGGAGAAAACCCTAATTTTGAAACTTAGGGTTTTGCTGATTTTTTATCTTTCCTTGATGAATTATGATCAACCAATGATCAAATGATGAATCTTTTGACAAAATATGGATGTTGACAAAAAATTTCATTTTTGACTGTCTGTTGACTTTTCGGCCAAACTGGTCGTCTGTTGACTGTTTGAGCTGCTGACTGTGCGTCTGAGCGAATTGAAGTTTGAAAATTTGTATGGTGGTACTTTGAGATATATGGAAGTCCATGAAATCCATTTGAGGTCTCAAAAAACTTGTTCTCCTGAAAAAAACAAAAACCCTAGTTAGGGACTGTTCGTGTAGGAGACAGTTAAGCGTACCTGATTTTTGTGCAGTGCTGAGTCTCTGCTAATCATGTGATATTCAGAAGACTTCTAGAACAAAAATCTTGGAATTTTGAAATGCAAAAGATTGATTTGATTGACGGTACAAAACACTGAGAATTGCACTGTTAGCGGGTTTGACTGTCAACTGACTGTTCAGGCATTAGCGTAGCAGTTAAAGTGAAAATTCAACAGTCAAAGTTAATTTTTTCTTTTTTTTTGTTGTGTTAATGGTGAAAATTTATTTACATGAGTTGTTAGAAAAACACAGACATAATAAATAAATAATATATACTGTATGCGAGCGAAATTACCGATAATAACCCTAAAAAACATTTAATGCACAGAAAAATAAATATTTAACTGGCAGAAAACACACAAAATATTATCTTAATAATTAAACAACAGTACGACATTTAATACTGACAGTACAAATATTACATAATATAATGAACAGTACGACGAGTAAACGGTACTTTATTAAAAAAAATGAAAGATACGACAAACTTTAAGAATGACGATTAATAACCCATGCTATAAATAATAACATATAGATGATTGGGAGTGTAAACAACCCAGGTCCGCATTTTTCAGGACTATGCAGACAGAAGAAGGACAGGATTACCACCACGACGGTGATGACCATAAGAAAACACGTATCCATCCGCTTCACCATTCTTGCCGGGGAAGAAGAGAGAATGAATATGAAGTAGAAATTTGAGAGATGAGTTAGAATTTGATGTGAGAATTTATGGAAAAAATGAGAGGTATTTATAGAGTGAAAAGAAGGATAGAGACGTTGGGGAATGAAGTGATTCCGTACAAAAAAGGAAAATTTGAGTGGTAGTAGGATTTGAAAGAAAGTGTATGGTAGGGTTTGAAAAGGGAGATGTGTAGAATAAAGTTAGGATTTGATTTTGAAAGAAAGAGATTTGAAAAGAAAGGAAAAGATTTTGAAAATAATAGAATATAGTACAAAAATTAGTGGGAAACAAAAAACTAATAATAATTTACTTGTTACCAGTACAGTTTGAATCCCCAGACTCTGCGCCTGCAAAAAGATTTAATTCTGTACCAATTGCGTCAATACTATTTATCTGCAAATAAGTCTCAAATAAACAGCGTGTGTGAAATGATAAACAGTAATTGGCGTTTGTGTAAGAATAAATTCAACAGCGAGCCAAAATACCGTATAAGAAAAATTCTAAAAACCGAGCATTCATAAAATCAAGATATTTATGGAATAAAATCCAAGATTATATGAAACTCTTAATTTTTAGATAGAAGTCTGTTGCCTTCTTTCTGAAAAAGATGCGGGCAAATTTTGGGGTATAACAGTTGCCCCTATTCAATCTTCTTAAACCTGAAGAGACTCTTTGGAATCTGAAGGTAGAAGATGATTGAATATTTTAGATGCCCTGAAAATTTGTACTTACCTCCACCGGATGTGATGTTGGAAATTGCATTTGAATGTTGTCTGAGAAATGTTGTTGGCAGATCATAACTTTACCTGAGATGGGCTTTCAGATGCCATCTGGCAAATGTGTTGATGGTTTGTTCATCAGAATGAATCCATTGATTATATCTTGATGAAGGATTTGAAAACCTCTGCGTTGACTGTTTCGGAACCGTCCGAGGTTACCGCTTTAAGTCTTGGAGGCTGATCGTTACGGAACTGTCCAAAGTTTTTCCGCTTTAGATTTTGAAAGTTGATCTATGGGGAACCGTTTGAGGTATCAGCTTTAGATATTTGAAGAATGATCGTTGTGAAACCGTCTGAGGTATCGGCTTTAGATCTTTGAAGATTGATCGTTGTGAAACCGTCTGAGGTATCGACTTAGATCTGAAGGTAGATCGTTCTGGAACCGTCTGAGGTATCGACTTAGATCTTTGAAGATAGATCATTAAGGAACCGTCCAAGGTATCGACTTAGATCTGTGTTGCTTGTTTTTTGAGTTGATAGGAGTTTTGGAAAGAGAGATCTCTTCAGAATGAATCTTTGGCTTGACTATATCTGAGAGGAATGTTCGTCTGAATAGAATTCAGGGGAACACTGCATGTGATTGAGAACATCTTTGCTGAAGATATTCGTCCGCCTGAAAAAATCAAGTTAGTGACATGCAATGTTATGATGCATGTAATGTATGAGATTCTCGAACTAAAGGAGAAATATGCATGTTATGTATGCGTTTGTCACAAAACATTATATGTTGTGTATGAATATATGTATGATGTATTATGTATGATGTATGATGTATGATGTATGATGTATGATGTATGATGTATGATGTATGATGTATGATGTATGATGTATGATGTATGAAGCTTCTGTTTGGGGAAAATAAATCCCTGCTAGCCATTTGGAAATGAAGGTATTGTGATCGTTGAAGATCTTTGCCGTCTTGTTCGAGTACACTCGGCTGGGGACCTTCTTTGAGAACCAGGGTGCTCTGTTGAAGGATCTTTGACTACTGCTCGGGGATGAAAGGTAATTTGAAAGTTCTGACTATGATGCTCTTTAGAGTGGGAATGAGGAAGATGCATAATCCTCCGATGCACTATTTGACCAAGTCCTGGTGTGGAGACCACACTTTCTGGGGATAGTGATCTTGAACAGCCCTGCTGGGGAGTAAGATTTCTCGAATCTCTTTGTTGGAGAGAAAAATCTCATTGAGGAATTTGCTGAGAAATGCATCTCTGTTGGGGATTTCTCTTCTGTTGCTGGTTTCGGGATGATGTCCAAATGATTGGGACATTACCTGAATGCTATTCCTGTTTTTCTGGTAAACATCAATCATATTCAAATGCACATGTTCATTCAAAATTATCATTGTGACGTTTACGTATTCAAAACAGAAAAAGTGAAAACGTTGATTTTGAGCATGAGCTGCATTGATTTTGAAAAAGAGCCAAAATAGGCTGATTAGTACAAGGAGACAACAATCCTAGTAGCAGGAAATGGTCATAAAATTTTGAAAAGTATATAAAGAGAAATAGCTATGTGAAAACAATCCAGTCAAGTTTCAATTCTGCTATTTCCAATCTGTCTTTGAGTATCTCATTCCTCACTTGTTGGAAGAAAGTAATTGGACTGATCGATGTCTTTGATATGTTGAACCTTGAAGGTGAGTAGGTAGCCGAACGGAACATAGTTGTACGCTTTATTCCCTAACTTTTGCCTAGGCTGCCTTTTCAGGTTTTCAGCCTACCGGGATAGTATTTATTTAGTCTCTAATTTTTGTCTGGATCGCCTTTTCAGGTTTTCAATCCACCGAGACGCTCATTTTTTTTCCTAAGTTGCCCTTTCAGGTTTTCAACTTAGCGAGCTTTTCTTTAAGAGAAGTACTTTTTGACTATGTCCGCATTTACAGGATGTGGGAAATCCTCGCCATCCATAGTGGTAAGCAACATGGCACCGCCGTAGAATATTCTCTTGATTACAAACGGTCCCTCATAAGTGGGAGTCCACTTGCCCCTGGGGTCACCTTGTGGTAAGATGATGCGCTTGACAACCAAATCACCGGTTTGGTATGCCTGACTTTTGACTTTCTTGTTGAAGGCTTTGATCATACGTTTCTGGTACAACTGACCATGACAAATAGCTGCAAGCCTCTTCTCATCAATCAAGTTTATCTGGTCCAACCGAGTCTGAATTCAATCGTCTTCTTCTAGATCTGCTTCTTTCATAATCCTTAGGGAAGGAATTTGAATTTCAACTGGAAGAAATGCCTCCATACCATAGACTAAGGAAAACGGAGTTGCCCCTGTTGAAGTACGCGCTGATGTGCGATAACCATGAAGAGCAAAAGGTAACATCTCATGCCAGTCTTTGTAGGTTACTGTCATCTTTTGTATGATTTTCTTGATGTTCTTATTGGCAGCTTCCACCGTGCCATTCATCTTTGGTAGATATGGAGAGGAATTATGATGTTTGATCTTGAATTGTGTGCAGAGTTCAGTAATCATTCTGTTGTTTAAATTTGTGCCATTGTCTGTGATGATCCTTTCAGGGATGTCATACCGACAAATGAGATTATGCTTGATAAACCTGGCCACAACATTCTTGGTGACAGAAGCAAATGAAGCGGCTTCTACCCATTTTGTGAAGTAATCAATAGCTACCAGGATAAAGCGATGTCCGTTGGAGGCAGTAGGCTTGATTTCTCCAATCATATCAATACCCCACATTGCAAAAGGCCAAGGAGCCGTCAGGACGTTTAACGGGACTAGAGGTACATGTACTTTGTCGGCATATATTTGGCATTTGTGACAAGTTCTAGAGTGATGATGGCAGTCTGTCTCCATGGTAGACCAATAATAACCTGCTCTTAAGATCTTTCTAGCCATTGTATGTCCACTTGAATGAGTACCAAAAGCACCATCGTGTATGTCTTCCATAATCTGTTCCGCTTCCTTCTTGTTCACACAACGAAGCAAAGTCGAGTCATGGTTGCATTTGTACAGGGTTCCATTACTTAGAAAGAATTTAGCAGCAAATCTTCTTAGAAACTTTCTGTCGTTAATGGATGCCCCTTCAGGGTACTCTTGAGCTTCGAGATACCTTTTTACTTCATGGAACCATGGTTTTTCTTCCATTCCTTCAGCATCGATCTCATTGCAATAGTCTGGTTCATCCTGTCTGTAAATGGTGATCATCGGCGCCTCATTGTCCCACCTGACTTTGAACATGGATGACATGGTAGCTAGAGCATCAGCTAGTTGATTTTCTTCGCGCGGGATGTGTTCAAAAGTGATTTCTTCAAAGTAAGGAATCAAACTCAGCACATATTCTTTGTAAGGAATTAGATTCGGGTGCTTCATGTCCCATTCCTCTTTGACTTGATAAATTACAAGTGCCGAGTCTCCGTAGACCTCCAAGAACTTGATTCTTAGATCAATTGCAGCTTTGAGACCCAGAATACATGCTTCATACTCGACTATATTGTTAGTGCAGTTGAAGCATAATCTGGCAGAGAATGGTGTATAACCTCCTGCAGGGGAAATGATCACAGCTCCGATGCCATTGCCGAGCGCATTAGAGGCTCCATCAAAAACCATAGTCCATCGGGATCCTGGCTCGGGTCCTTCCTCTGGTCCTAGTTGTTTGTAGTCAGTAACTAGCATAATGTCTTCATCTGGGAAGTCAAAATTCAATGCTTGATAATCATCCACTGCTTGATGAGCCACATGATCAGCTACCACACTTCCTTTGATCGCTTTTTGTGAAGTGTACTGGATGTCATACTCTGTTAAGATCATTTGCCATCTTGCTATTCTTCCAGAGAGAGCAGGTTTTTCGAACACATACTTGATAGGATCCATTTTGGAGATCAGGAAAGTGGTATGGTTTAGCATATACTGTCTTAGTCGGCGAGCCGCCCATGCTAAGGCACAACAAGTTTTCTCGAGTAGTGAGTATCTTGTTTCACAATCGGTAAACTTTTTGCTAAGATAGTAGATTGCATGCTCCTTTCGGCCGGACTCGTCATGTTGCCCCAGCACACACCCCATTGAATCTTCTAACACAGTTAGGTACATTATCAGAGGTCTTCCTTCCACTGGTGGTAACAAGATTGGCGGTTTTTGAAGATATTCTTTGATCTTATCAAAGGCTAACTGGCATTTGTCATTCCATCTTTCCACTTGATCTTTCTTCAACAGTTTGAAGATCGGCACACAAGTAGTAGTCATATGGGCAATAAATCTGGCTATGTAATTCAGACGTCCCAAGAATCCTCTGACTTGTTTCTCGGTACGGGGTATAGGCATTTCTTGAATGGCTTTGACCTTGGCAGGATCAACTTCAATACCTTTGCTGCTGACTATGAAACCTAAGAGTTTACCGGATCTTACTCCAAAGGTACACTTGTTCGGATTCAGTCGCAACCTGTATTTCTTGAGTCTGTCAAACAGCTTGTGCAGATGACCCAGATGTTCTTCTTCGGTGTTGGATTTTGCAATCATATCATCGACATAAACCTCTATCTCCTGATGAATCATATCATGGAACAGAGCTACCATTGCGCGCTGATATGTAGCTCCTGCATTCTTTAAACCAAAGGGCATCACTTTGTAACAAAAGGTTCCCCAGGGTGTTGTGAAGGTTGTCTTTTCCATGTCTTCGGGCGCCATCTTGAATTGATTGTACCCTGAGAATCCATCCATAAAGGAGAATACCTTGCATTGTGCAGTATTGTCAACTAGTACATCGATGTGAGATAAAGGGAAATCATCCTTGGGGCTTGCCCGATTCAGATCTCTGTAGTCTACACACATTCTGACTTTCCCGTCTTTTTTAGGCACATGTACTATGTTAGCTATCCAAGGAGGATAACTCACAACTTTCAGAAAGCCAGCATTGAATTGTTTCTCAACCTCGTCTTTGATCTTCTTTGACATATCGGCCTACTCCTCCGCAGTTTCTGCTTAACTGGAGTGCTACATTCTTTGATTGGCAGGCGATGAACCACAATGTCCGTGTCAAGGCCAGGCATATCTTCATAGGACCAAGAAAATATCTCAACATAGTCTTGTAATATTTGAATTAGTCTTTGCTTGACACTGTCTTCTAGATCAGCCCCTATCTTGATTTCTTTCTTTTCTTCGTCACTGCCCAAGTTGATAACCTTAATCGGTTCTTCATGCGGCTGTATAGTCTTTTCCTCTTGTTCTAACAGCCTTGTAAGTTCCCTTGGTACTTCACAATCTTCCTCACTTTCGTCCTCAGTTTGGTAGATCGGATTTTCAAAGTCATGACTGGCAATAGCAGAATCGTTATCAACAGGATCCAGAGTGAATGTGAATCTGCATTTATTTATGTAGGTGTGTGTAAGAACACATAGCTATTTGAAAATGAATAAAGTAAAGAAAGAAAAAGGATCACAAATTTGAATATGCAAACGTCCCATAATTTTATTGAATGAACATGATCATGGTATGACAAACCCTTATAAAAAGGACCAGTGTGCTTCGGGCAAGGCACACGGCTTTCAAGTTCATGGTTCGATAGTACAGGAACCATTTTTATCTTTGAACAATATAAACAACGAAAACAGGAAATTGCATTTACTCCTGATCAAAGGAGATCACATCCTCAACTTCCCAGTTGTTCAATCCATTGTTGTGAGCAGGGAGTATCCAGCTGCTCCAGTTGCAGTTGTCTTCTTCATCTTCCACAGCATTGATTTCTTTGGTGGGGAAATGAGCTGTTGATCTTTCGGGATAAGTTATATACTCTGCTGGATACGAGAGCCCAGGCTGAGATACCTCTGTTGGCTGAGCGAGATACCCGATAAGATTGTCCCATCTAGTTGGAATGATGTCTTCAAGGGAGACTTGTGCATTCTGGGGAGCAGTGTATTGTGTTAGGAAATCATTCTCATTATTTGGTGTTTCCCATGTTTCTTCAGGAGCATCAGGGCTTGTGAATGTCATATGGTCTTCGAAATGGTTGTCCCATCCAGTTGGGGTGATGTCTTCAATAGCGATCTGCGAGCTCAGGGGAGCAGAATACTTCACCATAAAGTCATACTTGCCACTTGGTTCTCCTAGTGTATCCCAAACTTCTTTTGGACTAGGTGGACTTTGGTATTGCTCAGTGATGGAACTTGTGAAACTTTTGCAATCTTCAAACTGATCACCCCATCCAGTCGGGGTAATGTCTTCAATAGCAATAAAAGAACTCTGAGGTGCGGTATACTTTACTAGAAAATCATACCCGCCGCTTGGTTCTCCCAAAGTATCCCAAACTTCCATGGGAACAGGTGGAACTTCATTTGGATATGGCTGAATAATATGGTTCAAGAACACTCCATCGTCTTCAATAGCATTCACTCCTTGGCTGATGAAATGTGACATTAATCCTCCAGAACGAGGACTTAGATCGTTCTTCTGATTTCCATTAGCATAGCCCAGGCCTAGCTTATCGGATTTGTAAGGTACATCGAGGAGCTGTCCCCATACTGTGCAACCACCTTCTTCGATCACAGCTTTGGCATCTTTGAGAGAAGCCATAGTTGGAGTTATTTTTGTAGCAGGAGTAGCAGAAATATGTTTGGTAGTAGAGACATCTGGAGAGACCACCTCAAAAGATTGGCAGGGAGTTTCGATGAATTCGTCATCCAACTCAACATACTTGGAGTTGCTCAGGTGGCTAACCACATATTCTTCTTCGCCATAAATTGTGACAACCTTGCCTTTTACTGGATACTTCAACTTCTGATGTAGGGTAGAAGTTACAGCATTTGCCCCATGTATCCAAGGGCGTCCTAGTAAGCAGGAATATGCTGGGTGAATTTCCATTACGTAAAAGGTAGAATCAAAGATCTGAGAGCCCACTCGGATTGGGAGCTTCACCTTTCCGTACACTGTTCTTGTTGACCCGTCGAAGGCTCTTACCACAACATCGCTTGGTTGTAACACAATTCCTTCGAAGTCAAGTTTTTCCAGTACTGCTTTTGGTAACACGTTCAATAAGGAGCCGTTATCTACCAGCACATGAGATAGAGTGGTGCCATTACATTCAATAGAGATGTGCAGGGCTTTATTGTGATTTTTTCAGCAGGGGTTAGATCAACATCAGAGAAACCGAGACCATTATTCATTGTTAGATTGGCAACACAATTTTCAAATTGATCGACTGAAATCTCTTGTGGTACATGTGCAGCTTTCAGGAACTTCATCAGGGCTTTGGCATGAGCTTCTGAATATTTTAGCAGAGACATCATTGAGATTTTTGAAGCAGTGTGCCCCAGTTGTTCGACAATATTGTAATCACTTTTGCAGATGATTTTCAATATTTCCTCCATTTCTTGCTTTGATGGATCTTCAACAGTGACTTCCACCGGTATTTGAATTGGTTCAACTAGTGGTTCTTTGCCTCGAGCGTTGATATCTTGATTAGGAACTGGGACCTGGACTGGATTAGTAGCAACATTTGGAGAAATTTCTGGTGAAAAGATCCTTCCACTCCTCGTAATCTTACTAGTACCCACAATATTATCAACAGTTGGAGTAGTAAAATTCATGGCCTCTTCAGTCAAGGTGTCTTGCTTAACTCCATGGACATAAACATTAGTGTTATAACTCCACGGGACAACTTTGTCTGAGGAGTATGGAAATGGAGTTGGACTGGTAATGATGACAGATGCCACCTTGGGTGTAGCATAAATTTTGAAAGGAGCTTTGGTAGGGATTTTCAATGGTATGTTAGAAACCACTGAGACGTCCTCTATTCTCATCCCGTTTGAAAAAACTTCGCATAAATCGTCCATAGAAGGGAGCCTCTCAAACATAATGATACGGCGCTCCATCCACTTTTGAATTCCTATTTTCAGATTTTCACAACCATTGGGTAGGTGTGCGCAATAAAAGCAATCAGGGTCACAACCTGGAAAGTAACCAGCTTGGATTAGCTTTCTTTTGACTTCAAGGAGCGGAGTTGACAATTCTCTCACATCATAGATATAAACAGTGTCTATGATAGCATTAACGGTCTTGTCGTGCTTTGGCATAGGTGCAGTGATGACATTTGGAGTCTCTGGAGGGTCAAACTCAATTTCCCCAGCATCTATCATGTCTTGTATTTTATTTTTCAGGGTCCAACAGTGATCCGCGTCATGTCCTGGACAGTTGGAATGGTATGCACATGTTGCATCGGGACGATAACTTGGAGAGGAAGTGTTGACATTCTTTGGAGGATCTTTCAATGTGATCAGATCTGGTTTTAACAAATGCTGCAATGCTTGAGAGATTGGCATATTGATTCTGGTGAAGTTTCTTCTTGGTGCATCTGGTCGACGTGTATACTTTGGCGGTTGATCTTTTTGTGGTGTGGATGCAGAGATCAGAACAGCCCCTACAGATTGGTGATGCTTACTTTTGCGACCTTTCTGACTATGCATTGTATTGACTTCATTTCTCCCACTGATGGGCCTTTTTGTAGTACCAGAGGAAGAGCCTATTTGAATTTTTCCACTTTGAATGCCGCTTTCGACACGCTCTCCAGTTAGTATCAGGTCATTGAAACCTGATGATGAACTTCCCAGTAGATGACTATAGAAAGGGCCAGTTAAAGTGCCCATGAACATGTCGACCAGCTCGCGATCAGATAAGGGTGGTTGAACCCTTCCAGCCAGATCTCTCCACTTTTGTGCATACCCTTAACTTTCTTTTGGTGCCATAGACATGCCCCGCAGTTGAGTACGGGTTGGTGCAAGGTCAGCATTGTATTAATACTGTTTGTAGAAAGCAGCAGCCAAATCTTCCCAGGTGTGAACTTTTGTACTTTCCAGTTGGTAGTACCACTCGAGTTGAGTACCCGACAGACTTTCTTGGAAGAAATGAATCCACAATTTGTTATCTGCTGTATGGGGCAGTATCTTCCTTACATAGGATCTCAGATGTAGTTTTGGGAAAGAAACTCCATCATACTTTGCAAAGACAGGAATTTTGAATTTTGGAGGAATAACAATATCTGAGATGAGTCCAAGATCATTGAAGTCTAAACCAGGTATTTTTTGTATCTCCATAGCTTTCATGCGTTCTTCCAACAGCTGGTATTTGTCATTACCCTGTTCGTCTTCGGAATGATAATCTTCTTCGTTAGAAGAGAGGGAGGGTTTGGCAGAACCCTGGTTGCTGTGATTGTCTTCTTGATCACCTTCACCGACTATTTCAGGGATCGGTGGCTTTTTGGGCCTTTTGACTGGGATTTTGACCTTCCTTGCAAGGTGACTTAAGCCTGCAGATCCTTTGGGCTTCTTTTTCTTTTTGATTATCAGGGCTTTCAATTCTTGTTGCCCCTTTGCTAGCTCCAAAATTGCTACCTGAACTTGGGCGTTCTGTGCTTCAAGATTCTTGACGCTTGTTTCGAAATCCATCTCTTCTAACTGAAATAAACAGCGAGGAGATGAGAAACCTGTCATGTGAACCTGTTATGCAATGTTTATGAATGAAATGCATATGCAATGTTTTCAAGGATCTTGGAATTTAGATTTGTTAAAACAAAAGAGAAACAAACATTTATTAGTTAAACAAATTATTTCTTTTTTTTCTTTCTCTTTTTTTTTAATTTGCCTCTTTCGGGCTTTACAAAATAGAAATAAGGAAAAATGAAGGATCCCTCAGGTCTCCCATGGACGCTTTCTCTTTGCACCCAGGAATGTGTTGATATGCTGTTCTTCTTGGAGTTGTCTGGTGAGCTCCAACACTTTCCTCTCATAGTCTTGACAGTGTGCTTTGAAGGTGTCTCTTTCCTCCTTTAGTTGAACCCAAGATTTCTGCAGCTCTTCCAGGTCAGTTGGCATGTCCGGATGTAAAATCACTCGAGGTTCGTCCCCTTCGACTTCTGGCTCAATAGTCATAGGTAGAATAGCGGGATATGGCATGATGAACTTCTGAGCATGAGCATGCACCCATTTGAGGTAAGGCTCCATGGGAATAGAGTTCCATTGTCCTAAAGTTTTGCTTTCTACTCTATAGACACTGCCCCACGCATGTATAAACCTTCGTCGATGTCTGTGGGAATCATCTTCGTAATCAAACACAATGCCACGGATAATTATGTCGTGAGGACCGTTTCTTCGTGCATATCCGAATCGGCGTAAAGCTAAAGAGGGGTTGTAAGTGATGCCTCCCTTGATGCCAAGGAGTGGCACATTAGGATACTCTCCACAATGGTCAATGATAGTAATGTCTCTTTGAAAGAAGTTGTTCCACCAGATATCTGAATGAGACAAAGACATAATCCTGCGAGACCATTGCATCCTTTGTTCATTTCTCAACACTGATCGGGGAAGGTGTAATGTAAACCATCTAGCCAGTAGTGGTACACAGCACATAAGAGTTCCTCGTTTCTTCATGGTACGAGTGTGTAGAGAATGTAGAATGTCTCCCAGCAAGGTAGGTACCGGGTTACGGGTTAAGAAAATGTTGATGATGTGCACGCTTATGAACTGGTCGGGATTAGGGAATAAAACCAACCCATAGATCAAAAGAGCCACAACTTCCTCAAAAGCTAGGTAACTTTTGTTTTTTAGTAGTAATCGAGCCTTTTCCATTAAGAACTTAGCAAGCAAACCCTCGATTCCACTCTTTGTTTCCCAATTGGACTCAATTTCTGACTTTCGCAAATGTAAGGCAGCAGCAATGATTTCAGGTTTCGGAATCTTTTCTAAACCAGTGAAAGGTAATTGATCTCGAACCGGTAATCCAATTAGTTCAGAAAATTCTTCCAAGGTGGGTACTAACTGGTAATCAGGAAACGTAAAACAATGATGTTCGGGATCAAAGAACTAGAACAGGACCCGTATCATGTCTTCTTCAAACTTCGAGGTAACCAAATGGAGTAGGTGACCGTGCTTTTCAGTGAATTGAGCATTTCTGGGAAATTCTGATATTAAATCCTTAAGTTCAGATGGTACTGTCAAGATGTTGATCCGGATATAATCTCTGGTAGCGGGAGCCATTACCTGCAACAACAGAACAAAGGTAAACTCTTCGATCCTTGAAATGATTAGTGAGAAAATGATATGCTTATGATGCTTATGATGTCATGATGTCAAACATGTGGCAAACACAAATAAATCAAACAATAGCCTTAGGTTTAAAGGCTTGCATGAAGTTCATAGGTGATACCCTCCCCACTGAAGTTGAGTTGGTTAAAACCTGTCCTAGAATAGTGTAATACGGTGAACTGACTTTTTATCGATCGAAATTTCGCGGTTAAGCATGAGTCGCCACCGACTTTTATTTTATCCAAACTAAATCAGAAAGGCAAAAAGAAACAGAAAAAAACCTTTTAAAGAAATCTAAGTTCGGGGGGTAATTTATGCAAAGGGAAGGTGTAAGGCACCCTTTGCATCCATGGTTTTCCATGGGCTCTTAATTGCTTCGCTTGCTCGTTTTCAGAAAATGTAGATGAAAAAGGAAAAATGGACTTTAGCTCGTAAATGAGCGTAACCAGTTTTTGAAGAATTTTGAGAAAGAATATAGAAAATAGAGCATGGCAAGGCAATTAGGGGCAATTACCTTAAACTCAGATGATAGGTCTCTTTTAAGCCTTTCAGAATGAAAGGGTCAATCCTTGCCATAAGAGGGCAGGAAGCCTTTCGTTTGGAGGTAGAAGGGTCATCGAATTATCATTCGCTCAAAGACTGACCCATGCCATAAAGGGGCAGGTAGTCTAAGAGGAAGGATCAGAATAGCCTTTTTTCGTAGGCAACCAGAAAATACCTCAGCCTTTTCCGTAGGCAACTTTCGAGGGTCGAGGTCATGTTAGTGTATCGAAGGCAGCATCATTTTAGGGTCTCATGACCTTTTATCGAGGCAACATGGCTGAGGTATCCTCATATTCGAGGGACTGGCTATTCTGCAAAAACACAAGGCAACAAGGCAACAGGCAACAGAGAGGGTTACCCAAAAGCGTGCGTGTGTGCACCAATCACGTGATTATATTCAATTATATTATCTTGTAACTAGTGACTCTAATCCAGTTTAAATTTGCACTCCCTAAATTACTAACCACGCAGTATATAAAGCAATAAAGGGGAAGGGAAATTGAAACCAGCGGATCCCCAAAAGGGTTTGACATAAGTAATAATAAAAGAAGAGACTTAGGGTTTAGGGTTACCAATGGTGTAGCTTTGGCATTTGACAAACCCTGAAAAAGAAAAATGGCAAACAAGAGAGGGTGAGTGCATTATCGGTTCGGAGGCAAATGACATTAGCCCTAAGAATAAAATAAAAAAAGAAATAATAAAACAGTCAAAGGTACTTAGCTTCATTTGATCTGATATGATTGGCGGGATGCCTCGGAGGTAAACCCTGAAAAGGCAAAGGCAGAAAAATAGAGGGAGTGAATGTATGCACAGTTCAGAAATATAAGGGCAAACCCTAAAATCAAAAAGGAAACAAACAAAAAAAGACTTTAAATAAATAAAATACTTAGCTTTTGTATTTTGATCGGGCGCACAGTCGGGAGATCATTGAAGAATCGACCCTGACAAAACACAGAAAAAGAAATATATCAGTGTAGGGCAGGTTCTCATAAACCCTGATTAGGGTTCGAATTTAAACAAGAAAACACGAATGATTTAATTAATTACTGGTCTCATGACCTAATTAATTAAATCGGTATCAAAAAAAATTAAATCGAGAGCAAATATAATTTTTATGATATTTGTGGAATTTACATAAAATAATTATGATTTTTAAAGATTTAAATGTAAACTATAACAAAAATAAAATGGTTAAATAAACATTAATAGAATAAAATAAATATATATGAATTTAGTAATTTAAGTAAATAAATAAATAAATAAATAAAATAATAAAATAAACACAAAAGATTTTTATAAAAAAATTTTATATCAGTTTTATATAGTTTTCATATACATATAAATAATTTTAATGAAAAAAAAACAAAGTATACATATATATTAAAACAAAAAAATAATAAGGCTGTATAATAAAAATTAAAAAAAATTCAAAAATACTCAACTTTCATTCCAGTGTGGCGCTCGCCTATGGAGCATGATGGACTCGCAGGTTGTGGAGCGTCAGATTGGAGCAGCCTAAGATCCAAGGCTTGCTGTGACGAGTGCGTATGCCATGTGTGAGGCCGCGAAGCACCGGATCCAACGCTGGGATAACAGAACGCGCGCACAAAGAGGATTCGAATCAGCCAACCGCGTGATGACACCTCGTCATCTTCTCCACTCAGACCTGCAACAAGACCTTTTACACCGGTCTTTGCACATACGCTGCAATAGACCCTTACCTTTTACACCTGCCATTCACCAAGATCTCATACGCGCATGAAAAATAACAAATAAAACCACTATTCCGCTTATTTTTTCATCACGAATTCAATGGTACCTGTTTAAGAACCTAATTCCTCCTAAATCAAGGAACCCTAAATCAAAGTTAAGAACCCTAGAATCGGGAACCATAGCAAACGCACATGAAAATACAATTAAACACCCAGAAACATTGTATGCATCATTATAAACAAGATTATGCCATTGAAATATGTTTATGCATCGTGAATTAGAGTGAACGAAGAATTTTAAAGAGATGCAAACCGTGATGAATTGCGTATGTCTCTGGACGTGTTTCTTGCGTACTACGATCGGAAAAGCTTCAGTGAGCACCAAGGAATGCTTTGCAATCAACACAAACTCTTGAATCGTCCTGCAATTAAGAATTGGAACTTTGATTTTTTGAGTTTTTTGCTTCGGGTTCTAGGGTTCTTGGCTGCAGCAAACTCGTGAACCCTCACTTCTAAATGGTTTGTCTACTTATAGAGAGCCTATTAGGTCACTATAACTTGGGCAAATCTTGTTGAATCTTGTGATTGAATTTTTGAGAAATTTGATTGAAAAAATATTATGGAATCCTTCCAAATTTAGCTTAAATGATCCAATAATCAAGTGCACGAAATTTGATTTATTTTGGAGAATATTTGCTTGAATCTTTGGCTCATAATTGAAGAAACAAATCATATATTTTATTTTTAATATTTTCATGATTAAATTATAGTTTTTAATAAATAAAAACCATAAATATCAATAAAAATAATAAAAATATAAGAATATATATTTTGGGGCGTGCATGGGCCTAAGATGAAGTTTAGATAAAGAAAACATAGGCCCATTTGGAAATGTTTGGAATTTTGAACCTTTTCTTTTCACATTTTTTCTCAAAAATAGTCCAACTTTAGCAAGGCCTATTTCTCTCAATTTTTGAGGTATGGAAGTGTTCTAGGACTTTTTAGAAACCTTGAAGAGTCCTCTAACCATTGTCTTTGGTCTCATATCAAAATTATTTTCCATGCTCATTTTATGTCCTTTTGAAAAAAGTGTCTTCTTGTTGACTTTTTGAAAAGGACCTCTAATGTTTTAGTCCATATCTCTCAAATGAAGCATTTTTAGACTTGGCATGTGAGAGACAAAATTGTAGAGGATCAAATTTCCTTCAAAATGAACTTTGGATGGAAAATTTCTGATGTTCCATGTGAGAGTTATGGCTGGTCAAAGTTCAGTTGACTTTTCCTGTACAAAACCCTAATTTAGAAACTTTTTGGTTTGTTGATTTTTGGTCTTTCCTTGATGAACCATGATCAAATCTTGATCAAATGGTGAATGATACTTCAATAGGAGGATCTTGACAAAAAATCAGGAGTTTTGACTTTGTTTTGACTACAGTTGACTTTTTAAGTCAACCAGTCGACTGTTGATTTTCTGAACAATTGGATGACCAATCCTTTGAAATGAGCTTAGGTACTCGTCATAAGGATAGTGTGAGATATATTGAGCCATATGAGATGCCTTGGAGCCATTGATTCACTGATTTTCCTTTGAATACACCAAACCCTAGTTTCAGAGCCTTGCATAGGAGAATTTGTCTAGAAGCTTTGCATATGGATTTGAAACTTGAATAGGAGCAATAATATGGGCAAATTTTGGGGTATGACAAATAGTATTCGGGTTCTATGATCCTTGGAGACAACATCTCAATACGGCGCTTGGACGGCCGATCAAAATATTCCTCGAGGATAACTAACTTCGATCAATTTCAAAGCTAGCCACTTAATAGGCCACAAGTCAAGTTCAACTAAAAGGTTATAAGACAAATTAGTGTTTAATGACATTTCGGAAGCCTAACATACTCCTTGATCGTTTTCAAGGGATATCAGTATAAACCAAAGTGTCGCACTAACGGTGACTACCAGATCAACCGTATCGGTACATGCCGTACAGTTTCCTTGGTCTATTGTCACATACTTAAGGTATCTCGATATTCGGGTTAGAATCTTTCACACAAGTAAATACCCAAACAAACCTTTGAAAAATAGATCAATCAAGTCAAGCAATTGAAAATATCGAAGTGATCTAAACTCTAACGTAACCCCTTTTGAAAACATTTTATTTTTAGAAAGTATATCCCCAGCAGAGTCGCCAGTTCTGTCGCCCTCGGTTTTTTACCATACCTCTCGTGGAGAGATATACGAACTGACACTCTTCTTTTTGCTTTTGTGTTTTTGAAAATCAGAGAGTCGCCACCGACTTTTATTTTATCCAATTAAGGAAAGGTTTATAAAAGAAACAGAAAAAGACCTTTAAGAGATTTTGGGTAAGGGGGTAGGTTACACAAAGGGAAGGTGTTAGCACCCTTTGTATCCATGGTTATCCACGGGCTCTTAATTGCTTAGCTCACTTGTTTAAATCATTTGTCTTGCCTTGAAATGCTTGTATGTGGTCTTAAAATTCATTTTTGTGAATTGACTTTGTAATGATCCTTGTGCGGATGTATACAAAGTGTTTTATCTTTCGAAAGATATCTTGAAAAAAAGAACGTTAACTTCGTAATGATCCTTGTTTGGATAAATACCAAGTATTGTCTTTTTTGAAAGTTTTATAAAACAACAGTATATGAGACATTTGTTTGTTTGATTTGAGCAAGCAATTAGGAGGTCTACCCTAAGTTTATCAGGTCTTTTCCTATTTCCTTTAGAAAATTCTCCTTTTACCGGATGTAAACAAAAGTTCGATTTTGCATTTGAAACAGTGGAATTTGATTTTGTTTTTGAAAAGAGTAAAAGAGGGATTACCCTAAGAGGTGCAAGTGTGATTGTGTTTTGATTCAGATATTTTATCTTTGAAGTTAGTGACCTAACGCTTCAATTTTTTTATCTTTGACATACACGCAGTTTTATATCTACAGAAATTAAAATGCGGGAATGTAAAATGCGGAAAGTAAATCTACGCTATTACATCGATTGTGCGAGAAATGTAAACTACGCTATTTACATGAATTTGACAACCTATACACTTATCTAGGAATTTAAATTGCAATAAGATAAAAGAAATATTTTTGGATTTTTGTATGATTGATTTTAACTATAATTAATGCATGATTAATTTAATTAAAATGAGAAAAAAGGGGAAATAAAATTTAAACCTAAAAATTAAGTTTAAAATATGTTCAAAATGCTTATTAATTAATTTTAAAATAAAGCTAATTTTTTTTGGAATTTTTGAAAGTTGTTTTGAAATTATTAAGTTAAATAATCATATAATTATGCAAATAATTACACAAATAATTAAAACTTAAAGAGAAAAATATTCTAAATATGTACAAAATTAGTCTAAAATATATAAACTAAATTTAATATAAAGAACAAATTTTTTATGATTTTTTTGTTAGAACAAGATTTGTTCTGATCAATTATCTTAGTTTTGATGATAACAATAATATGAATTTTGCTTAAGATAATATGGTACTCTAATCCAATGCAATTTCCCTTTCAGGAAATATATAAAGAGTACGCATAATTCAGCGCTCAGAAGCTTTGTCTCAAGGGTTCAGCATGCAACATCAGAACATGGTCTGGCAAGACATCAGAAGATGGTCGAAGCAGAATCAGAACATGGGTCTATGGAAGCATCAGAAGAACATGAGATCAGAAGCACTGAAGCTCAGAAGATGGTATCACGCTCAGAAGCACTTCAAGGTCAGAAGATCAGAAGATGCTATGCACCAAGCTGTTTGACTCTGATGATATTCAAACGCTGTATTCACAAACATCAGATCAGAAGAAAGTACAAGTGGCAAGCTACGCTGACTGACAAAAGGAACGTTAAAAGCTATTAAAGGCTACGTCAGTAGACACAGCGTGAACAAGGCTCGAGGTAGTTGACAAAAGCGTATAACATTAAATGCGATGCTGTACGGAACACGCAAAGCATTAAATGCATTCAACGGTCATCTTCTCCAACGCCTATAAATATGAAGTTCTGATGAGAAGCAAGGTTAACGATTCTGCACCAAAACAATTTATATCAAACTTGCTGAAACGCTGTTCAAATCTAAACTCAGAATCTTCATCTTCATCAAAGCTCACTACATTGCTGTTGTAATATTTTAGTGAGATTAAGCTTAAACGTTAAGAGAAATATCACAGTTGTGATTATCGCATTTAAGAAGCATTTGTAAACTCTTAGAATTGATTACATTAAGTTGTAAGTAACTAGAGTGATCGTGTTGATCAGAATACTCTAGGAAGTCTTAGGAGTGAACTAAGCAGATTGTAACTAGAGTGATCGTGTTGATCAGTAGACTCTAGAAAAGTCTTAGAGGGTATCTAAGCAGTTGTTCCTGGAGTGATCAGTGTGTGATCAGAAGACTCTGGAAGACTTAGTTGCGGACTAAGTGGAAAACCATTGTAATCCGTGCGATTAGTGGATTAAATCCTCAGTTGAGGTAAATCATCTCTGCGGGGGTGGACTGGAATAGTTTAGTTAACAACGAACCAGGATAAAAATAACTGTGCAATTTATTTTTATCTGTCAGTTTTTAAAGCTACACTTATTCAAACCCCCCCTTTCTAAGTGTTTTTCTATCCTTCAATTGGCATCAGAGCGCCGGTTCTAAGGTGCAAGCACTTAACCGTGTTTAGAAAAGATTCAGGAAGAGAAAAACGCTTCAGTAAAAGATGGTTGATGAAAGTGAAAAGTCTACACCTACACCTGCATCTACATCTGGCTCTGCTGAGCAATACAACGGTAACAATGGTTATACTAGACCGCCGGTATTTGATGGTGAAAACTTTGAATACTGGAAAGATAAACTGGAAAGTTACTTTCTGGGTCTAGATGGTGATCTATGGGATCTTCTGATGGATGGTTACAAACATCCTGTAAATGCCAGAGGCGTAAAGCTGACAAGGCAAGAAATGGATGATGATCAGAAAAAGCTTTTCAGGAATCATCATAAATGCAGAACTGTTTTGCTGAATGCTATCTCTCATGCTGAGTATGAGAAGATATCTAACAGGGAAACGACCTATGACATATATGAGTCCTTGAAAATGACTCATGAAGGAAACGCTCAAATCAAGGAGACCAAAGCTCTAGCTTTAATCCAGAAGTATGAAGCCTTCAAGATGGAGGATGATGAAGACATTGAAAAGATGTTTTCAAGATTTCAAACTCTTACTGCTGGATTGAGAGTTCTTGACAAGGGATACACCAAGGCTGATCACGTAAAGAAGATCATCAGAAGCTTACCCAGAAGATGGGGTCCTATGGTGACTGCATTCAAGATTGCGAAGAATCTGAATGAAGTTTCTCTGGAAGAGCTTATCAGTGCCTTGAGAAGTCATGAAATAGAGCTGGACGCAAATGAGCCTCAAAAGAAAGGTAAGTCTATTGCATTAAAATCAAATATCAAGAAATGCACTAACGCTTTTCAGGCTAGAGAAGAAGATCCTGAAGAATCAGAATCTGAAGAAGAAGATGAACTGTCCTTAATCTCCAGAAGGCTAAATCAACTCTGGAAGACCAAGCAGAGGAAGTTCAGAGGCTTCAGAAGTTCAAAGAAATTTGAACGTGGAGAATCTTCTGATGACAGAAGATTTGACAAGAAGAAGGTCATGTGCTATGAATGCAATGAGCCTGGACACTACAAGAATGAATGTCCAAATCTTCAGAAGGAAAATCCCAAGAAGAAGTTTCATAAGAAGAAAAGTCTTATGGCAACCTGGGATGAGTCAGAAGATGATTCTGAAGACGAGCAGGCCAACTGTGCGCTGATGGCGACAGAAGATGACGGATCAGAATCTACATCAGAATCAGATTCTGAAGAGGTATTTTCTGAACTTACTAGAGATGAGTTAGTTTCCGGTCTAACTGAACTTCTGGAACTCAAGTCTCAGATTAGTCTCAAATACAAAAAGCTGAAAAAGCAATTTGAATTTGAAACAAAGAAGCTTGAGTTGGAGAATTCTGAATTAAAAGAAAAACTTTTAAAATTATCCAATAATGTTGGATCTCCTTCTGATTCAGAAAAATCCACTCCCAGTCTAAACCATATTCTGAAAGAATATGATTTAAGTTTCAGGAAGTTCTTGTCTAGAAGTATTGGCAGAAGTCAGCTAGCTTCTATGATATATGCTGTGTCTGGAAACAAAAGAGTAGGCATTGGTTTTACGGGTGAAACCCCATACAAACTTGAACCTGTTGATGAAATGAAAATCACATACAAGCCATTGTATGATCAGTTCAAGTATGGCCACTCCCATGATATTAGGCACACTTCACATGCTCAAAGTTTTCACTTAACACACACCAAAAAGCATGTGACACAACCTAGGAAATATCATGGAACTCACATTAAAAATTATCATGCTGTTCCTTCTTCTGCGTACAATGTTAAACCTAAGTTCAATCAGAACTTGAGGAGAACTAACAAGAAAGGACCCAAGAAAATGTGGGTACCAAAGAAAAAGACTATTTCTTTTGCAGATTCTCTTGGTGACAAAGAAGATAAAAGTCAACATGACATGTCTCCTGGACTCAAGTTGATCTCAACACTTGAAGGGAAGAAAGATTATCTTCCAAGTTCTGGTTCTTAAATCTGTTGAAGAAACTATGTTCGTAGGAAATCAGAAAAGAAGTTTATTAGTCTTGGAACCTTCTGTATTGTTTGTCTCTAAAGCATTGATGCTTCTTTCTTGATTATTCTGAATGCTCTAAATGCTACAGAATATACAATATTGAAACATTGATTGTGGACAAATCAATAAACATCTGTTTTGATGATAAACTTGTTTCTGATAAAACAAAGAGCTTAAGAATTTCTGCAGATACAGTTTTGTCTTATCAGAAGCTGCAAAACAAAGAAGTGAACCTCCAGAAGCTGTGTATATCAGAAGTAATGGATCAGAAGATCATTCAGATTTATATCAGCACACTTCAGAAGGAGTGTTTCCAAAAGAGAAAGTTGATCAGATCAGAAGCAGTGATCAGAATCTGAAGGCGTAAAGTCTATTCTGAATTGTACAGCTGTCATCTATTATCTGATGGTGAACACGTGTCTGTACGATTAGTACAAAGCGTGCAGTTGAAAAGACGCCGACCTAGGTAACTGTTTCAAATCATTTCATTTACCACGTTCTCTCTCCTCACGTCACTCATCATTTAATAAAATTGATTTTCTTTGATTCTGGAACTGTTCAATTTATATTTCTTATTATTTTTTTTTCTTTTCAAATCCGTCTCTATATATTCTTTTCAAATCATATCGTACATCTTTTTCGCTCCTTTGTCTCTCTCTCTCCTTGCATTCTCTCGTTTGAAAAGTTCTTAGCCGTTTTCTAAAAACCCTAATCGAAAACCCAGTTCGCTTCTCTTGCTCGTTTTTTTTTTGGTCATTCTGCATCAATGGCTGCATCCTCATCCCAAAATGCTGAGTCATCTGTTCCTCATCATCTCCAAGAAGAAACGTTGCAACTTACTCCTGTTGTTGCATGCTCTATTCCCAAGAACAAATTAGAAGTTCTATGTGAACTTATTGTTGACTTTGACAACCTTGAAGAACATGGATTTAATCTTAAAGAAGACATCATCTTTCAAGGATGGACCTCGTTGTTTGCTGAGTTCGTTGGCCCAGTTTATCCAGATCTTGTCAAGGAGTTCTGGGCACATGCTGTGGTTGCTCCAAAATCAATACTTTCTTTCGTCCATGGAAAGTTTGTTGTTATTACTGAAAACATCCTTAGAGTGATGTTTGATTTGAAGAACGCGGAAGGAGCTTTTGAAATCGATAAAAGGGAAGATTGGGAAGAGGTTCTATCCACTCTCTATTCAAATGTCAAGAAAACAAAACACGTCAAGGAGTTGAGAGATATCTACAAAATCTGGACAAAGATCATTCTTGGGTGCTTCTACCATAGGAAAGCGACACATGCCGCTGACTTCATAAACAATGAGCAAAAATATATTCTTTATTGCATTGCCACTCAGAAGAAGGTTGATGTGGTTTACATTATCTTCAACCATATGTGGAAAGCAGTAAAGGATTCCAGAAACGCTTTCAGAAAAGAAAATGGTGGAACAATCATTCCTTTTGGTAGAATCATTACAAACCTTCTGGTGCATTCCAAGATTGTTGAGAGTCTGGAATCTGAAGGTATTGTGAAAGACCTTGCTGTCACATCTGGGGCTTGTCTGAACGCATTCACTTTAAAGAGGATGAACGTGATTAAGGCTATCATTAAGACTCCTCAACCTCTTGCTGGAACAACAATCAGAAGAGAGCCAGTTCTAGCTGAATTCAAAACCTTCTTCAATAGTGAGGTACCACAAGTCAGAACTAAGTATCTGAAATCACAAAAAGAGGATAAGAGTCTTAAAGATCAAGACAAAGGTGCTCCTATTAAAGTGAATCGTAAGAAGGAGGAAAGGACCAAAAGAAAGTTTGATCATCCTGCTGCTACCACCAATAAAGAAGTGATCCCAGAAGAAGTCATTGCAAAGGTTGCTAAGGCTGTCTCTGCTGATTTTGAGAAGAAAAAGAAGGAAGCTGAGAAAAAGAAGAAGAAGTCAAATAACGATGCTGAGATTGTTGAAGTTGTTGAGAAGAAGAAAATCAGAAAAAGGAAGATGATTATTCAAAGCTCAGATGAAGAAAATGCTGCTCAAGAGGCTGAGAATCAACCAGAAGTTCTGGCTTATGTCAGAAGGAAAGAAATCGCTAGCGGCAAAGCAAAGGTTATTGAAGAGCCGAAGAGTAAGAAGCAGAAAAAGACTGAGGATGTGGCCAAAGCTTTTCTGAGAGGTTCCAAAGGTATATGCATTTCTGAACCTAATTCTGTTCCTGCTGTTTGTTCAGAAGCTGCACCAATAGAGATTGTCCCTACACCTGAACCAGAAAAAGCCACATCAGAATCACCTGTTTTTGCCCATGTTCTTACACCTCCATCTTCTCCTTTAACTATTCCTTCCTCTCCACCTACCATAAATCCTGTTCTGGATATACCACCCCTTCAAACTCTCCTTCCATCTCAACCTTCTCTCAACGCTACTCTTGAACATACTCCCTCCACCTCTCAAAACAATCCTTGTGATTCTCCTTTTCCAACCTCTGCATCACATGAGCAGCTGCTCCGTGATTGCAACTACACTCCCAAGCCTCGTCCTGAAGCTGAAGTGGTAGTGTTAGATTCTGATACTGAAGCAGAATCTTCTTATAGGTTGGATAGAGAACCTCATCCGTACTTCACTTCCAAACCTGCCTTCTCAAAAACCCAAATAAAATCCCGCCCCGTATATCCTATTGGTGTAGTTTTTGAAAACATAAAGAGGAATCTCAGAAGTACCTTTGATACTCTCAGACTCGCTGAAAGTTCTGGATTGAATGATGTTGCTATGCGGAACTTCTGGAGGATCTTTCGCAGAGAATCAGATGCTCTGTTTTTAGAACTTCAGGAAGCCTGTGTAGCTGCTGCCCCACGGCCTCGTGGAATTCTGAGGAATTATGAAGACTTCTGGTTTGCTCGTCTCAAAGGAAGATATCTTTTGGAAGAGAAGCCCTTCTTGGATGAGATGGAACAATTAAGACTCGCTGCTGCATTGGAAGCAAATCCTTGCAGGGAGATTGTGGTTTGGATACCTCAATATCCTGTTCTGCTCGGAGATTTCAAGACTCTCTTTGACTATCTGAGGGAAAACCCGTCTGAGAAAGATCCAAACTTGGTCATTCCAGAAGTTGTTGACCCACCAGTAGTTGAAGGTCCTTCTGCTCCCAGGAATCTAGCTGCCATTCTTCAGGCACTTGAGAATGGAGACTCGGAAATTCCTGCTGCAGAATATGGAGATGCTTCTATGCAAGAAGCAGATGCTGAAGATCATGTTGCCAAAACTGTTCCTGTTGAGGAAATCCCTGCAAATGATCTATCTATGGAAGCTGCAGATCAACATGCCATTCCTGTGGTTGAAAGCGGTGAAGCTTTTTCTGGTGAATCTTCTCGTCTTGCAAGGACTCTAGAAGAAATTCAGAAGAGACAGGATGAGCAAAGCTCACTCAATGATCAGTATAGTGCTTTCATGGTGAGGCAAGAAGGACACAACAATATGGTTCAAGAGATGCTGACCAAGATCTTGTCAAGACTAGGGCCATCTTAGATTGAGTCTGTGTTGTTTCTTTCTTCTCGTTGCATCTGTCTTTGTGCATCTGATCTTTCCTTTCTTCATGTACTTCTGAACCTGCTGTTTGAAACTTCAATGAAATCAACTTCTTTCTCCGTGTGTTTCATTTTATTTGTCGTTTTATGCATCTAAATCTTTTGAAATATTCTTTTTGATGTTATGACAAAAAGGGGGAGAAGATAAATGATAAATGATTTGATTAAATCTATCAGTTGCTGGGTAAAGCTCCCACACATTCACTAACAAGAACTGCAAGTTCTACATGGTTTAAGTGTTTTGCAGGTATAAAGAAGTGAAGAGAATCTTCAAAGCAAACACAAGAAGCAAAACCATGGAAACTGAAGCAAGCCGAGTGCTGTCAAGCTTCAGAGATCAGAAGCAAGAAAGAAGAATGAATCAGAAGCACTGATAATAGAATTTGATCTATATTTGTCTATTTATTTTGACAAAATTCTATTTGCTCTGATACATATAATGTTATGGCTCTGATACATTATTTGCTCTGATACATTATTTCAGCCTATATGGCTCTGATACATATAATGTGTTCAAACATACATTTTATGTTCTAACTCGTTCATGCTGACCTTTGTCGTTTAGTTTTTGTTCTGTAACATTTCAGGATGTAGAGATGCTCAGATGATGCTCTGGTACATTCAACAATGTTCTGATACAAATCTAGCATGAAGTGATGTTGGTAGAAATTCAAAGCTCTGAAGCTATCCGAGGGAAGCAGAAATCAGAAGCTGCGAATGTTCTAAAGATCCAGAAAACTCAAGTTCTGAAGCTGTCCTGAATGGAAGCAGAAATCAGAAGCTGTGAATGTTCAGAAGATCAAAGAAATTCAAGTTCTGAAGCTGTCCTAGATGGAAGCAGGAATCAGAAGCTGTGAGTGTTCTAAGGATCTAAGGAAATTCTAGTTCTGAAGCTGTCCTATGGAAGCAAAAGTCAGAAGCTATGAATTCTCTAAAGACATAAGCTTATATGATCGTCTCTACCGAAATAATCAGGGAAGTCTTTTATTAAAGTTCTTCGAGTATTTATTTCAGGGGGAGATTATTTATCTCAGGGGGAGATTGTTAATCTCAGGGGGAGACATATTCATATGCTTATGCTATAGCTGTGTAATTTGTCTTTTGCCTTCTATTCTTTCTGATCGCAAATTCATATCATTTATATATGTTTTTGTCATCATCAAAAAGGGGGAGATTGTTAGAACAAGATTTGTTCTGATCAATTATCTTAGTTTTGATGATAACAATAATATGAATTTTGCTTAAGATAATATGGTACTCTAATCCAATGCAATTTCCCTTTCAGGAAATATATAAAGAGTACGCATAATTCAGCGCTCAGAAGCTTTGTCTCAAGGGTTCAGCATGCAACATCAGAACATGGTCTGGCAAGACATCAGAAGATGGTCGAAGCAGAATCAGAACATGGGTCTATGGAAGCATCAGAAGAACATGAGATCAGAAGCACTGAAGCTCAGAAGATGGTATCACGCTCAGAAGCACTTCAAGGTCAGAAGATCAGAAGATGCTATGCACCAAGCTGTTTGACTCTGATGATATTCAAACGCTGTATTCACAAACATCAGATCAGAAGAAAGTACAAGTGGCAAGCTACGCTGACTGACAAAAGGAACGTTAAAAGCTATTAAAGGCTACGTCAGTAGACACAGCGTGAACAAGGCTCGAGGTAGTTGACAAAAGCGTATAACATTAAATGCGATGCTGTACGGAACACGCAAAGCATTAAATGCATTCAACGGTCATCTTCTCCAACGCCTATAAATATGAAGTTCTGATGAGAAGCAAGGTTAACGATTCTGCACCAAAACAACTTATATCAAACTTGCTGAAACGCTGTTCAAATCTAAACTCAGAATCTTCATCTTCATCAAAGCTCACTACATTGCTGTTGTAATATTTTAGTGAGATTAAGCTTAAACGTTAAGAGAAATATCACAGTTGTGATTATCGCTTTTAAGAAGCATTTGTAAACTCTTAGAATTGATTACATTAAGTTGTAAGTAACTAGAGTGATCGTGTTGATCAGAATACTCTAGGAAGTCTTAGGAGTGAACTAAGCAGATTGTAACTAGAGTGATCGTGTTGATCAGTAGACTCTAGAAAAGTCTTAGAGGGTATCTAAGCAGTTGTTCCTGGAGTGATCAGTGTGTGATCAGAAGACTCTGGAAGACTTAGTTGCGGACTAAGTGGAAAACCATTGTAATCCGTGCGATTAGTGGATTAAATCCTCAGTTGAGGTAAATCATCTCTGCGGGGGTGGACTGGAGTAGTTTAGTTAACAACGAACCAGGATAAAAATAACTGTGCAATTTATTTTTATCTGTCAGTTTTTAAAGCTACACTTATTCAAACCCCCCCTTTCTAAGTGTTTTTCTATCCTTCATTTTTGATTGGTTGAAATAATTAAAAAGCAAATATATAAATATATACTAATTAATTAAACAAAATATTTTAATTATTAAGAAAAATAAAATATTTTTATGTCAAAAAAATAATAGATTATTTTATAAGCCTAAAAATATTTTTATTATATTTTTCTGATTTTTGAAACTATTTAAATTAATTTTGGAAGTTAAATTAAATAAAAATAGAAAATGAAATAAAGCTATGATCCTATGTGGTTAATTTGAAGGTCTATGATATGGTGGTGCGTTTTGATGCATTGGATATATTGCCAGATTAATCTAGTGGTTCAGATTGTAAGACACATGGTGCACATAGATGAAAGTGTATCATTGGATTGGTCAGCCTTTAAAAGTTTCAGATGGGGCCCACGTGAAGTTGACCAGCGAATAGGATGGAGAGAAACTGCCACGCGTGCAAGTCAAACTTTCCACATGCACTATTCATCATCCCTAACCTATTTCCTGCGGATTTTGCTTCAGAAACAACTACGACTTTACCTGCGGATTTTGCTTCTTTTTTCCATGCTTTTTAAAACCTGCAAAAGACAACCTGAGACAAGCAACTAAGCACCCAGATTAACTAATTAGCATGTTTTGAGTTCATTGGTGGTATTAGTTCTTCATGAGAACGCGTGCAAGTACCAAAACGAAGAGATTGAAGCTTAGAGCTTCAAAAATGGCACATGATGTTACAAGGCTTAAAGCTCACATGTATCTCGTTGGATCTTCTCTATTTCATGTTAGGAACTCATAGAACTCGTTATATTACATTGAAATGGATTATAGCATGAGATACCACAAATCGAAAATTCAATGGAATATGGAGATATTATTATGCATGTTCTAAGTACAAATAATAGAGGCCATTGGTATGAACCTACTCTATATTAGCCCAGGAGGAGATTGAAGTGATTATTTTGGATTGATATGAGCTTATACAAAGAAAACGAAAAAGTTGAAAATATGTGATATTTTTGGAGTTTTTTGTGAGTTTCTTGGCTATATCTTTGGTGGATTTTCGTGTCTCCCTTGTTGCTGAAGCATTCCTCTTCATTAATAGGCCATGGAGGGACTTAAAAATTAAGCTAACATGCATTGATGATTTTGTTGAATTTTTGAATTTTATAATATATCAAGCTTTGAATTCAAGCAACCATGGCTTGATTTTTCCACTCTCTTGCTCTAGGCCTGCTGTACCAGCTCCTTGTGGCAGAGTTGAATCCATTTTGGTGGCCTTAGCTTAAGATCAAAGCAAAATAACATTATCCTTTATCATTTCTTTTTCAATTTAATTTTAAATGTAATAAAATTAAATCAAAAAAGAAATAAAAATGTTATGGGCCTTGGGTTGGTCGTGGGAGGCCCTTATCATTGTTAGAAGCATGTTTGAATCATGGAAACTTGGTCCCTTTTGAAAAAAAAACACTTTTGATCAATGTTGATTTCATGCATTTTCCCAAAAAATAGCCAACTTTAACAAGGCATAAATCCCTCAATTTTTATCATATGAAGGAGTTCTTGTACTTTTTAGAAACCTCAAGATGTCCTCTACAAGCCACTTTGGAAACTTTTTTTCATTTGGAGAAGTTATCTTGATGTTATGGCCTTTGACAAAAAACCACTTTATGTTGACTTTGAAAATGACCTGTAATGTCTAAGCTCATATTTTTCAAATGGTGAATCCAATGACCATGGGACCAATTGAATTTGAAAGATAATTGAATTTCCTTCAAAACAAGCTTTGGTTGGAATTTTTTGAATGAAAGAGGAGAGAGTTATGGCCGGTCAAAGTTCAGTTGACGTTTTAGGAGAAAACCCTAATTTTGAAACTTAGGGTTTTGCTGATTTTTTATCTTTCCTTGATGAATTATGATCAAACAATGATCAAATGATGAATCTTTTGACAAAATATGGATGTTGACAAAAATTTTCATTTTTAACTGTCTGTTGACTTTTCGGTCAAACTGGTCGTCTGTTGACTGTTTGAGCTGCTGACTGTGCGTCTGAGCGAATTGAAGTTTGAAAATTTGTATGGTGGTACTTTGAGATATATGGAAGTCCATGAAATCCATTTGAGGTCTCAAAAAACTTGTTCTCCTGAAAAAAAACAAAAACCCTAGTTAGGGACTGTTCGTGTAGGAGACAGTTAAGCGTACCTGATTTTTGTGCAGTGCTGAGTCTCTGCTAATCATGTGATATTCAGAAGACTTCTAGAACAAAAATCTTGGAATTTTGAAATGCAAAAGATTGATTTGATTGACGGTACAAAACACTGAGAATTGCACTGTCAGCGGGTTTGACTGTCAACTGACTGTTCAAGCATTAGCGTAGCAGTTAAAGTGAAAATTCAACAGTCAAAGTTAATTTTTTGTTTTTTTTTTGTTGTGTTAATGGTGAAAATTTATTTACATGAGTTGTTAGAAAAACACAGACATAATAAATAAATAATATATAATGTATGCGAGCGAAATTACCGATAATAACCCTGAAAAACATTTAATGCACAGAAAAATAAATATTTAACTGGCAGAAAACACACAAAATATTATCTTAATAATTAAACAACAGTATGACAAATAGTACGACATTTAATACTGACAGTACAAATATTACATAATATAATGAACAGTACGACGAGTAAACGGTACGTTATTAAAAAAAATGAAAGATACGACAAACTTTAAGAATGATGATTAATAACCCATGCTATAAATAATAACATATAGATGATTGGGAGTGTAAACAACCCAGGTCCGCATTTTTCAGGACTATGCAGACAGAAGAAGGACAAGATTACCACCACGACGGTGATGACCATAAGAAAACACGTATCCATCCGCTTCTCCATTCTTGCCGGGGAAGAAGAGAGAATGAATATGAAGTAGAAATTTGAGAGATGAGTTAGAATTTGATGTGAGAATTTATGGAAAAAATGAGAGGTATTTATAGAGTGAAAAGAAGGATAGAGACGTTGGGGAATGAAGTGATTTCGTACAAAAAAGAAAAATTTGAGTGGTAGTAGGATTTGAAAGAAAGTGTATGGTAGGGTTTGAAAAGGGAGATGTGTAGAATAAAGTTAGGATTTGATTTTGAAAGAAAGAGATTTGAAAAGAAAGGAAAAGATTTTGAAAATAATAGAATATAGTACAAAAATTAGTGGGAAACAAAAAACTAATAATAATTTACTTGTTACCAGTACAGTTTGAATCCTCGGACTCTGCGCCTGCAAAAAGATTTAATTCTGTACCAATTGCGTCAGTACTATTTATCTGCAAATAAGTCTCAAATAAACAGCGTGTGTGAAATGATAAACAGTAATTGGCGTTTGTGTAAGAATAAATTCAACAGCGAGCCAAAATACCGTATAAGAAAAATTCTAAAAACCGAGCATTCATAAAATCAGGATATTATGGAATAAAATCCAAGATTATATGAAACTCTTAATTTTTAGATAGAAGTCTGTTGCCTTCTTTCTGAAAAAGATGCGGACAAATTTTGGGGTATAACACAGTGTCATTCATGAAAGTTGTTTCTCACCTTATTCAATACCATTCCTGGATATTGTGATTTTGTCACCTCATTCAATGTAATTCTTGAATGTATCTGAGTTCAATCATGTTTTATCTTGATCGTTTTCGACCATGCTTTATCTTGGTCCCCTTTCAACCATGCTTTATCTTAGTTTCCTTCAATCATATTTTATCTTGATTGTTTTTTACCATACTTTATCTTGGTCCCCTTTCAACCATGTTCTATCTTGGTCCCTTTTCAACCACGTTTTATCTTGGTCCCCTTCAACCATGTTTTATCTTGGTTCCCTTCAATCATGTTTTATCCTGATTGCTTCCGACCATGCTTTATCTTAGTCTCCCTTCAACCATGTTTTATATTATCTTGATTGCTTTCGACCATGTTTTATCTTGGTTCCTTTCGACCATGTTTTATTTTGGTCATCCTAATCATGTTTTATCCTGATTGCCCTTTGTTTGTTATCCTACTTTCCAAATTCATTCTCGTTTACTCTCGAATGTTTTCGTTGCTTTCCAGAGTCTATTCAATCCTATTCTGAATATCTCTGATGATTGTCACCTTATATTTAGTTGTCTCTTTCATCGAGTCTTTTACTCATTCCATTTATAGTTTGTCTCTTGTGGCACTATATTCACCACAGAGATTCGAGGCTCTCTCATACCATGTCATTCAAAAGTAAAAACAAAAAAACAAGAATTCATACATTCATATCATTCTTGGGGCATCTTAGGCTAAAAATCGGGTTTTGTTTGTATTTAAGTATCTCCTATCTCCTGATAGAAGAAACTTAAATAGGGGCAGCTGTTGCACCCTGATTTTCCCCCTAAGATTTCATCTCAATCGCATCATTTCATTTCATCATATTATTCTTTATGTTTACTAACCATTAATCAAAATTGCAAAAATATGTCTTGTTTCTCTTTCATTTTTGTTATAGGGACTGAATAAAAAAAGCGAGGTTTGTGAGACAGTCGACCTAAAAGTCAACGTTTCGAGTCCATTTCAAGTCAAGGTTTAGAGTTCCATTCTATTTTTTTTATATAGTCGTTCCATGATTTTATATTAATTGTTAGTCTTAATTTTAATTTTAATTCAAAATTAAAATATCTTTTAATTTGAATTAATTTTAAAATTAAAATTGATTTTTATATAAAAATATTTTTCTTTTACTATTATTATTTTAACTCTTTTATTCTAGTTTGTTTTTATTATTATCAACATTTTACTCTTATTACTATTGTCACTTTTTTTTTATCATGACAAAATAAGATAGGTGGCAAAAGAAATTTGGGGACCACCTCTTGCTTCTCATGCTTCTCACGTTTCTTGCAAACCAGAGTTACAAGTTGATTTCAAATGCAAAATTTCAAGGAAATTTCTTTATCCACCCCATGTCTTCTTGGTCACCTCTGGTGAAAAACCCAAAATACTCCTTACTTCAGAAATGCATTTCCGAAATGCAAAAAAACGATGTTTTCGGAGATGCATCTCCGAAAACGCCTATTTGGTTTTTTCTTTATCCACCTCCCTATGGGGGTCACCCCCAGCGAAAATCCCACTTTACCCCTGCTTCGGAAATGCATTTCCGAAGTATTTTTTTTCTAAATTTTCCCAGACTTCGGAAGTGCATCTCCGAAAACACCAAATTGGGGGTGTTTTCGGAGATGCACTTCCGAAAATACCTTTTTTCAGATTTTAGGATGTTTCGGAAGTGCATTTCCGAATTATGCAGAAGTCTCTTTTTTTATGCTTTTTCTAATAGTCCCGTACGAAATATATACAAAACGAGTAATATATACAAAATGAAAACGCCGAACAAAACAAACGACATATCAACGTAAAATACTAATATAATAAATAAAATTCAAATAATATATACAGACCGAGTCATAGTGTGCGAATATATAATACGAATACAAAAAAAATAAATCAGAACCCCTACTGGGTATGCGTAACCCTCTCTCCCTGGGACCTCGTCTGCCGCCTGTATGCCGCCGCACGACATCACCGACGATCCTCTCCACCACGGCGACTGCCTCTGGACTGCCCTGATCAATGATACCTCGATCCAATGCGTCCCGCCCAAGCAGCTCTATCTGCTGGCAGATCGGTAGGAGATCAATGGCATGGTCATCCTCGGCCTGTTGGTTCTCGAGGATCTCCTCGTATGCTGGCCTAGGAGCGCCGGGACTATTAGAAAAAGCTTAAAAAAAAGAGACTTCTGCATAATTCGGAAATGCACTTCCGAAACAACCTAAAATCTTAAAAAAGGTGTTTTCGGAAGTGCATCTCCGAAAACACCCCCAATTTAGTGTTTTCGGAGATGCACTTCCGAAGTCTGGGAAAATTTAGAAAAAAAATACTTCGGAAATGCATTTTCGAAGCAGGGGTAAAGTGGTGTTTTCGCTGGGGGTGACCCCCATAGGGAGGTGGATAAAGAAAAAACCAAATTTCAATTAAAATTTCAGAATTTCAAGCTCAAGACAATCCTGTCCATCCATCTCAGTTTTATCAAGGGCTATAATTCCTCTAAATCATTTCACGCCAAACTCAACAATTTCACGAGTCTGAAAAAGAAAATTCCCTCTATTCCTAACAAACGATCCCTCTTAAATCTCCAACATTTTCACCTATAAATACAACAGTTCAAATCAAAGCAAAAGGAGAGGAGAAAAAGATAATGTTATGCTGTCCAATTGAAAACCAACATTCTCCTCCAAAACTTCTTCAAATTCTTCACATAAACTTTCATAATCGGACCACTAAATTGAGATGGATGGATAGGATTGTTTTGAGCTTACAGCTTTCATCATCATCATCATCATCTAATGTTTCTCGGTTTTAGAAAAAAATGCCACAGAGGAAATTATCGGTTGAGTCGCGGATCGGTACGCTTTCTTTAAGACATTTCGCGGTATTGCCAGATTTATGCAAAGCAGCTCTTAAATACCCACGACGCCTCCAAGATAAAACAAATCGTTTAAATACGATTCACACTTGCACGTGTGATGAATCGTTCTAAATGATACACCTTCTGATGGTTAAAAACCAATCTTAGTATCTAGAATAAATCTAGTCGGAAAAGAAAAGACTATTTGTAAGATGAAGCAGAGTAAGAGAGAGAGGAGAGAATTCAGAATTGAATTCTGGAGTGCCGAACAAATGAATGAGGGAAATGTATTTATAGGCAAAAGGATCCAACCGAGTGGACCAAATCGTGGGCAAAAATATAGTGGGAGAGTTGAACCGGCCCAGTCAAGGTAGCCGTTATTTACTTGGTCAGCAAGCTTGGAGGACAAATAAACCTAGTCAAAATCTAGGTTAAGACTTGGTCTTAGGACACGTCACCAATTCGTATTAATTAATATTAAATATTAATTAATTTCCTATTTAATAGTATTTAATTTTTACCGAATTAATTAATTATCCAATGATAATTAATTTCCATTAATTCGGGTTATAAAAAATTAATTCATGTAGACCGAACCGAACCGAACCGAGTCGAGCCGAGCCGGCCGGCCGGATGGACGGCGGCGGCGGCGCGCGCGCGTGTGTGTCTTCTTGGCACATTGGTGTGTCCTAACTACTTTACAAAATTGTAGGTGCCCTTGGGCCAACAACAATTGTCCAAGTTGGAATATATATACACTACTAATATTTGTGTTCCCTCCAATGTGAGACTTATAAATGAATCTTTTCAAATTCATCTCCATATTAGCTCTTACTTGTGTTCATTTATTGCTCATTTAATGTCAATAAATCTTTCCAACTCTTCCTCCAAGTTATCGTCATTCCAAGTATTCCAACAATCCCCCACTTGAATTTAAAAGGTGATTTTAGAAGTACGTTAAACGTTTCTAAGATTGTGCATAAGCAAAGGTGTCTACGACTTGAACCTTTGCGTAGCAAGTAAGATTTTGATTCAACAAGAGTGACACTATTGTCTTGAACTCTATATCAGACATCAGACCCGCACGCAACCTTTTCTTAAGGTGTAATCTACATAGCCCGTGCTTTTAATGGCCCTGCACGTGTATCCCGGTTTAGTGAAGGCTCTAGGAATTCTGCCTCGAAATTCCATAGGAACCGGCCTCAAGTCCACAATCACATAGGTGAGTCTATCAAGAGTACTCCTGTAGCCTAGGTACCCCCTCATATAGAGTATAGATCTCATTAAGAGTTTTTATTATCTCATCCTCTTATCACTTCAGGATTCATGCTTTTTTTATTTAGTTTAGCATGATCGTCTCATATCACTCACAACTTGTTATTACTCATTGAACCTATTTCTTGGGAACTCCAGTCATTTAGGTCAGGTTACCATCATGAGCGACTCACATTCCTATAGGCATTAGTCCCATATTATATGATGTATTATAGACTTTCTCTCTAGCTAGTCCTTTCGTCAAAGGATCTGCTAAATTTTCATCAGTGCGTACATGATCCACTCTCACATCTCCTTTAGAGATACAGTCTCTAATAGTGCTATGCTTTCTTCTAATTTGACGTCTTTTACCATTATAATAATGGTTTCTATTTTTGCAATAACCGCGGTACTATCGCAGTGGATCAACACAGCTGGCATAGGTTTTTCCCACAAAGGAATCTTAACTAGCAAGCATCTTAACCAACTTGCTTCTTCACTAGCATTTGCTAATGCTATCATTTTAGACTCCATCGTGGACTGAGTCAGGATAGTTTGTTTCTTTGATTTCCAAGATACAGCTCCTCCGGCCATGTTGAATACATAGCCACTAGTAGCTTTGGAATCATCTGATAAGGTATTCTAATCTGCATCACTGTATCCTTCAAGTACTGCAGGAAATCTCTGATAATGTAGACCGAGGTTCATTGTCTTTTTAAGGTACCGCATGACTCGCTCAATAGCTCGCCAATGCTCATTACTCAGTCTACTTGTAAACCTACACAACAATCCTACGACATATTGTTAGAAAGTATAGGATAAATATTTCTAGTATCGTCTCCTTAGGGATTGATGCGATATTATCGCCGTTCTACAGCTTAGTGTATTTTGAGTTAAGTTTTGGGTCATAGTTTGGTGACATGAAATATTAATAGCATACAAAGTAAGTAAAGATAAGAAATTAGGGTTTGAAAATAATTTGAGAAAATTGTGTCAAGATTAGTGTTCATTAGTTTGCTTTATATGTACTCTAGTGATCATATATATGAACCTATTAATGATTAATACAATCACGTATCCTCTCGATACTGTTTATCTCTAAAGCAATATCGTGATTATTATCATATTAACTGTCAGATGATCTCTCATGCCGACAATCAACGTGATAATCTTAAAAGCTTGATACTTATGATTATCAACTCACAAATCTATCTCTAGAGTTTGTTTATTGATAGATGAATATCTTTTAGGTCTAGCTTTGAAACATATCTCTCAATAGTGATCCAAAACAACAAATGAAACATAAACAACAAGATATTCACCATGTATTGATCATTAACCAAGTTCATACATAATAGATCAAAGAAAGTACATATTTATAAACTAACTACCTCTAATCTTGACACAAGATGAAACTTAGCCCTCCATATCCATGGAAGCTTCAACAACAAGCAACAAACCAAGATTTAGTGACATCAAACTCAAGAAGATTGAAGAAAGATGTTTTGAAATCTTGATTTTCTCTTAAGATATGGTATTTCTCTTCTTCTCTTGCCCTAGCTTTTCTTCTAAGTGTGTATTATGATAAAGGTTATGCTAACTACCCTTAATCATCAATTTTATGTGGCTAAGAACAAAAGTTGAAAAAGTAGGTCCGTTGAGCGGAGCAGCCAAAATATCTGCTTTGTCTTCAAGGTCCACTCAGCCGAGGGGGTCCGCTGAGTGAAGCCAACTTTGTTGCTCATCTCTGCCCATGCCCGCTTGAACTCCGCTGAGCGGACTTGTGGATGGAAACTTTCTGTCCAGGTCCGCTTGGACTCCGCTGAGCGGACCTTCTTACAGAAAACTCCTTCTTTTAGTCTTCCAACCTCTTTGCAAGCTTGTTTTGACCATTTCTTTTCATTCCATCTTGCCAAAGATTGCTAAAACCTATAGAACACATTACAAAAGTTAATAAACTAACTTAAATAGAAAATAAACACAAAGTTCTTTATTTACATACTAATATATCAAAAGGCAATCAAATTTGGCACAAGAGTTTAAGAAATACCACAAAACTTATATACAAAATATACACATTTGGGATTCTAACACATATGCAATGTCCGGTCTAGTACAATCAGTGGCATATCTAAGACTGCCAATGATGCTTGCATATTCTGCCTGTCTGAAACTTTCACCTGTGTTCTTAAACAGTTTCATACTTGGATCATATGGTGTACTTGATGGTTTACATTCAAAATAATTATATTTCTTTAAGATCTTTTCCACGTAGTGTGATTGATCCAAAGAAATTCCTCGTTCGGATTTTGTGATCTTGATGCCAAGAATCACACTCGCTTCTCCGAGGTCTTTCATATCAAAGTTGTTTCACAACAATGATTTCATAGCATTAACGGTGTGAATGTTTGATCCAAATATGAGTAGGTCGTCTACGTATAGACATTTGATAGTGCAAATGCGATTCTCAGATTTGTAATAAACGCATTTGTCACTTTCATTCACTTTGTACCCATTCGATATCGTTAAGTTATCAAACTTTTCATGCCATTGCTTAGGAGCTTGTTTTAATCCATACAAGGATTTATCTAACTTACAGACCTTGTTTTCTTGTCCATGGATCACAAAACCTTCAGGTTGTTCCATATAGATTTCTTCTTCTAAGTTACCGTTTAGAAAAGCTGTTTTTACATCCATTTGGTGTACTATCAAATTATAAATAGCAGCGATTGATATAAGTACCCTAATGGATGTAATTCTAGTGACTGGAGAGTAGGTATCAAAGAAATCTACATTTTCTCTTTGTCTAAAACCCTTGGCTACAAGACGAGCCTTGTATTTATCAATAGTTCCATTAGGTTTTAGTTTCTATTTCAAAACCCATTTACAACCAATTGGTTTGCATCCAGGAGGCAAGTCTACTAACTACCAGGTCTTGTTAGACTCAAGAGAATCTATCTCATCATTAATAGCTTCCTGCCATAAGTCTGCATCTAGCGATGACAAAGCTTCTTGAAGATTTATTGGATCTTCTTCTACATTATAAGCCGCATAGTCAGGCCCATAATCTTTAGAGACTCTTACTCATTTACTTCGTCGAAGTTCTGTTTCTACATTGTAGTTGCTTTCTGTGCTTCTTATCACAGGAATGTGACTCGATTGAGTGCCCCCACTATTTCTTGATTTGAAGGGAAATCTGTGATAATTGGTAATACGTGATGTTGTATATATATATATATTCGTGACGATAATTTTGTGACTAAGTAAATGTGAAATATTATGGTGATGTGAATTACCTCGTATAATGGTAATTGATTGTGATATAGGCCTATGCCTCGTGACGATATGTGATTTTGATGAGTATGTTGTGTTGTCTTGTTTGTCGAGTCACATTCCATATGCATACTCTGTGACGGCCTGAAAACTATGGCAAACATGACGGCCTGAAAACTATGGCAAACATGACGGCCTGAAAACTATGGCAAACATGACGAGCCAAATGGCAATTGGTGACGGGGGCTGTAGCTCCGATTGGTACCACATGCATATACATGAGTCATGTCCCATATATTTCTATGTGATTCATAGCGTGACATCTGTGACTTTGTTTTGATTCGTATTTCTGTGACTTATTAAATGATAGGATTATGAGAAGATGTGAATTTGTGACTTAATGATAGAATGACTATATTAATACTTGTGAATGCGATTAACCGAATATGTCTAATTTCTAATATATAATTTATCATGCGCTCGATTATATGAATTGATATCTCACCCTTTCTTTGTTTGGTCGTTGCCTTTATATTGGTAACGTGCAGGTGACTCGCATTGAGGTGAGGTTAGCTGTGTTGGTCTAGAGTCGTTTCGCTCTAATATGTAGCACTTGGGGGGACGAACGAGTTGATTTACTTGCTTTTGGATTTTTATGTTTTGGCATACACTTGAGTTATTTATTTGAGATTGTCACTTTAAAGTGCGTTAATTGTTGAATTAAGATGCTATGAAATCTTGAACTAATTGTTGAGTTTCCGTTGCAATTCTATGCAAGTTAATTCATGTTAAAGACTATTATTTGATGTTTTTAGTCCTTCCGTATTTGTGAATGCTATGTATCCGCTTTATGCGACGAGGTGAATTGTTTTTGAGAATGATTATGTGATACCTCAATTGTTTGTTTACGAATTTTTATACTCTGGTTTTATTTAATTTTCGTGGGTAGAATTGGGGTGTTACAATATGCATCCAATACGTCGTAACAGCGAACAACACACTCCGAATCAATTGATATCAGCTAGCATAACTCAGTAGATTCGACGTCCAGTGTTTAATACGAGCGGTAAATTTTTCTATCAGAGGCTTGCAATTCTGTACCGTAAGTTTCTTACAAAACAGAGGCACCCCCAAATACTTAAAGGGTAGCCTGCCTATGGTGAACCCAGTAAGACCCATGATTCTGCTACAGACCCTTTCGTTCACTCCACCGAAGTACACATTACATTTTATATACCCACTACAAAAAATGTTCTCTGCAGCGACGTGGATTACACGTCGCAACGTGCAAAATCACGTGGCAACCAAAAAGTAGCGACGTGAGCATGTATGTCGCAGGAGCAAGCGTGGCAACATTGTAGCGACGTGGAGACCACGTCAGAAAGTAGCGACGTGACTCCCACGTCGCAACAGGATGACATAGGAAACAGCTCCCTGCACACACAACAGGTGTGGCAGGTGTCGGAAAATGTGTTTGTTGACCAATGTAGCGACGTGTTTACCACATCGCTACATTAAATGCTATATTTTTTAAAAAATTTATTCACGCTAGATTTGTTTTGTTTTATATATTTTATATAATTAATAAATATATAATAAAATATATATAATCAAATTTATATATAATAAAATTTATATAATAAAATTTATATAATAAAATCTATAAAATAAAATTTATATAATAAAATATATATAATAAAATCTATAAAAACTAATTTATATAATAAATTTGTATAAAATAAATTCATATAATAAACATTATATAATAAATTCAATTAAATAAAACTAAAAATTAAAACTAATATTTTAATGAATTAAAATGTATAATAAGTTACATAAAAATAAATTAAAAACAAATAAAATACAAAATGTTTTTAAGAAGCACCATCATCCGGAAACTAATTATCCGGATTAAAATCATCAGCCACTCCGTCATCCTCCGGCTGATCTTGAGGAGGAACATTACTGTAATTCCCACCTCCTTGCATAAACCGTCTCATCTGCTCCTCCATCTCAGCTTGTTTCTTCATAATGCCCTCTATCTGCCGCGCATGCTACTCCTCCATATCAGCCTGTCTCTTCCGCATCATCTCCAACTGGGCCTCACTATCGCGTCTCGCCATTTGCCTTATTAATTCAGTTTGTTCCTGTGTCAGATTTGGTTGACGCGATCCACCCTCTCCATCCTGAACTCTTTGGAACAGATTACGATCACCAGATCTATAGCTGGACGCCAAATTTCCAGCCCCAAAAAAGCAACCATTAGGCCCTTTATCTTTAATAACCTCACACCAAATGTAGTGATCAACATCCGCGTTAAGCGGCTCCCCCTCTGCTGGCATGAATTGAGGATTATTTTCCAGAAAAATGGCAAGTCGTCTATCATATTCTTCCTGCACACATATTCAATAAAAAAATTAAGTTAAATATTTAAATGCATATTTAATGATACTAAATAAATATATACATATTATAAATTAAAATATATTAAAACGTTGCCACGTGATTTTCACGCCACAACTTATGATTTGCCACATGATTTTCACGTGGCAAATTATCAATTGCCACATGAAATTCACATCACAAACTTTGTATCAATATAAAAAAAATAAACAACTTAAATTTCACTTACAACATCATCTTTACGAAGAATTCCAAACACTGATCAGGAACATTCCAATTTGCCTTGGCGGCCAACAATCTCACACACATTGATAACTTTGAGTCAGACGATCCATCAAACAATGGCGTATTCATCTCATTCAACAACTGATAAAATTTATGCGCTTCCTCATTCGGCAACTCTTCCCCACCAAAATCTTCAAGCTCATCATAGGTCACGTTCACACCAAAAGCATCCTCAACCATGTCACCAATCAGATTAAAGTTTTCCTCATATTCCACAGGCGGCCGACTACTTGAAGCATGAGAGTTGCTATTCTCTGGTACGTTACGAGGCAGTTCTTCACCGTTAAACGTCCAAACCCAATAATTTGCAATGAAACCCCTTCTATGCAAATGAGCTGCTATTTCCTGTGGGTCACTAATTATTGGTCTACATTCACATTTAAGACAGGGACACCTAACTCCTCCTTCGCTTCGACATAATTCCTGAGCAAACGCCCAACTGATAAACCCTTCAACTCCTACTATAAAATTGGGTTTAAGTCCCATTCTTCCTGGAAATGTTCTATCGTGCATCCAACTACGATAATACCGATAATATTTCATACTGCACATTTATACAATCATTGTCATTTTGAGTTAGAAGACTAATCAACTTAATATTATTCTTAGACGTATACTAGTTAATATTTACTATTCTAAAAAATATTATTTAGTAACAATACTACTAATATTTTTAACTACACATGTTATATTGAACCTTTGTTAACCATAAAGTTACTATTTTATTAACTACACATTTTAAGCTACACATATTGAAAATTTTCTTTAATAAAAATACTACTTTTAAATATTTACTATTACTAAAAATATTATTTTATTTTAAATTATAATATTTTATTTTTTATTTTTAAATATTAATAATATATTGTTAACATAACTTTTACACTCATTAAGATTAATATGTATATTATTTTTAATAATAATTTCTATTTTTAAAAACAATAATATATATTACATATAAAACATATTCTATTAGAATTTTTTTTAATAAAACTATTTTTATCAAATATATATAAAAATGATGTATTTTTAATTATAGTTTGTTTATCTTTCTACTCTTCAAAAAAATAACTTATTTTATATAAACATAAAAAATTCATAACTTATATGTATAAAATTATTTTCTTTTTAATATTTTATTTTCATAATCCATAATATAAAAATATTATCTTTTTATTATAAACATAAAAAATTAATTTCTATATATGTAAAAATTAAATTTATAATAAAAATTAAATTCTATATAAATATTTTAATAAATATTCTATTTTTTTAAAATAAAGTATAATATACCTAATAAACAAACATATATAATAAACATATCTAATAAACAAATATATATAAATATAGTATAATAAACATATCTAATATATATTCTGTTTTTTTAAAATATAGTATAATATTACTCATTATAATAACTAATATATATAATAAAAATTAAAAATGAAAACTTTATAATATACCTAATAAATAAACATATATAATAAACATACCTATATATATATATATATATATATATATATATATATATATATATATATATATATATATATATATATATATATATATAGATACTAGAACAAATACAAACACAATATATATACTATAAATTCTATAACAAATACAATATATTTTCAACAAACACAATATAACAAACACAATATATACAAACACAATATATACTAGAATTTTATAAATTTTATAACAAACACAATATATTTTCAACAAATACAATACCTATTAAACAAATTTTATAAACAAATTAACATATATACCTATTAAATCTATTTAATATATACTATAATGCACAAAAATAACTTACCTCTTCTTCAATCTACTCCTCCTTCTTCAATCTACAACCTTCTTCAATCTACTAATTAACCTATACAAAAAAAAAAAAAAAAATTAACAACAAAATATATAATAAAATTATAAGAAAATAAACAAAATATCAAAATAATCTTAACTACCTTTGAAATTGAATTGGGATTGAATTAATTTGGGAGAGAAAGGTTGGATTTTAGGAGTAGATGATTTTGGGAGAGAAATGGGTTTGGTTGCAGAGAAAAGAAGGATTTTGATTTTGGAAGAGAAGGTCTGTTCGTGAATGGTGGTGGGGGGAAGTGAAATGGGTGGATTAATACATAATGTAGCGACGTGGAAGGCACATCGCTACTTGCCACGTGATATCCACGTCGCAACAAATCAACGGTCACTTACACAACTGCAAAGCTGCCAATGTGTCAGATCATATTTCCCCCCATTTTGAATTATAAATGTAGCGACGTGACAATAACGTCACCACCAAATTTTTCAAAAATTTGAATATTCCCCCATTTGAACGTTATGGGGTGTGATGAATTAATTTATGTCATTAATGTAGCGACGTGCTACCCTCGTCGCAACTGTTATTCACAGCCCCCCATGTCTGACTCCCAACCACTTTAATACTGCAAAGTTATTTAATAATAAAATACAGGTGGCGACGTTGGATTCACGTCGCAACTAGCATTAATTAGCCACGTTGTTCACACGTCGCTAATTATGTCGCTGGATTAGAGTTTTTTTTAGTGACCCTGTGTGTTAGGTTAAGGTGGATTATTTATTTATTTATTTTTGGTGGCACCTAGATTTGCATGTCCTAAAATTGCATGTACATCTAGGACTTCATATGATGTATTTTCTCAAAATCAAAAGTCATAGAATTTTTCCAATAAAAAATCACCTTTTCCCCTATGTGAGAATTTCTAAATTTTGTATATCTTTTAAATAAACATCTAAATCATCGGCCTTGCTTTCTAGCTTTTGTATACATTATGCTTTCTTCCATGTTGAAGCCTTGTCCTGCTGCAAGTTGTTTATTTTAGATGGTATTAATATGAGTTAGTAGCTTATTTGATTTTTAATATGACAAAATAAGTGAATAGCTACCAAATTTTATTTCTTATAATCATGTGCATGCATCTGCCATGCTCGATCTCTGTAGATTGTTTTCTTTGCATTTGGCTGTGTATTATTTGGTTAGGCAAGGCTTATATACTTTGTGCACGACTTGGTAAAGAACAAATGAAAGTCGTCAATTCCTTTGTAAGAAACAAGAGACAATGAATAATTACATTGTCAATATCTGAAGTAGAATACATATCAACGACAAATTACAACATTTTACTCTTATGCATGAAATATCATATTAAGAACTACAAGACAAAAGAGAGTAAAATATCTATTTTTGTGATAATACCTCAACTCTTTATATATCTAAGCTTCCCATTTTTCCTTCAAAAACAAATAAATATTAAAATTAAACATCATTTTTCGGAGACTATGTTTAAAAAGGAGATATTGTGGTGCCTCAAAAGGTCAAGGCCTTCGGGTGGCATTGTTTGTTAGATAGGTTGCCCACAAGGGACCTTATCCTTATTAGAGGGATTCCTATTTCATCTCTAGATTCTTGTTGCTTGTGTGGGGTGGAGAAGGAATCGTTGTATCACAGGTTATTTAGTTGTAAGGTTTCTTCTTTGATTTGGAAAGAAGTGGCTTTGTGGGTGGGTTTTGAAGATTATAAGTACGAGGATATTTGGAGGAGTTTTCTGGATTGGCACAATTTTTGCAAAGTTCACAAGGTAAAGTCCGGTAGGGAAGAGACGTTATGGTTGACAATTTGTTGGTCTATTTGGAAGGTTAGGAATGGTATTATCTTCCGAAATGAATCTTGGAGTGTTTCCAATACTATTTGGAGTATTAAGGAGCTTTTTTGGAGATGGTCTTTCATCGGAAAAATTACCCGCACCAATTATAATTTCTATGAATTTACAAATGCTCCTTTATTGTATTTTTCATAGGGTATATTTAGCTTGTAATTTTCTTCAGGGTTTTTGTTTCATGGCCCGTCTTTTGTAATTTCCTTGTAATAACTTTTGGTTCTTTAATGAAATCTTGATTAAAAAAAAAAGAGATTTACATATTAATTTTATTGATAAAGATCTTCAATAGGATGACCTATTTACAAAACCTTTGATGAAGATAGATTCAATTTTATGAAGAAGTTAAATATTCACTTTGTAAACGTTGATTGACTGATTTAAGTGATTTATCAAAGGAAAAAAATTTATTTTATTAAAATTATTTCTCCTCTAGTTACACATGTGATAATGACTTTTATGAAGTAAACTAGTAGAAGACTCGTGCGTCCGCACGAGTAATTCAAATCTTAACATGAATAATGTATTACAAACACGAAGTTTAAATACTCGAATGAAAAATGGTAAATTAAAATTTATAAAACATAATATAGATGTAATGAAGCTATATATAGTAACTATTTTAAAAAAAAGAAGAAGTTGAAAATGCAATAGGCAAAAAGTGTCTTCAAAAGAACTTAGATTGTATATGACATCTTAGATTGAAGTGTACCAAAGAAATCTGAAAAGAATTAGAAAAATTAATATTGAAATTTGAATGAAAGTGTTATTGAGAAATTAAGCACGGAGTAATAGATGTATGAATTAGTCCAAAGCAAAAATAATGTTTGGATTATACAAAGAGTTAAAATTGTAGGCAACAATGTCTATTTATTGGGATAAACAAATATGAATATAGCGTGAATGAGAAAATATACCTTTATGATTTCATGGTTAATACTTAGAAGTGTTATTGCTTAAAATAAAAAAAGTAATATGACAATAGCGACCCGTGAAAGTAATGAGTTTCAGTGATAAATTTCACATAAGAAAGGTATTATGGTGGTAGTGACCCATATAAATAGTGAATATTCGAATAAAAATGAATTAATGTCCGAAAAATGTATTATGGTGGTAGTTACCCGTGTATCGACACTGATAAGTTCATTTCAATCTTAAATAATTGGATAAATATCACTAAAATTAATAAAATACTGTAAAATTTATATTATTAAAACAAAATGAAATTTTAAATGTTATGTGTCTTATCGTAATGCATATCAAGAAACATTATTGTGAATTGCTTTGAATAAATATTTCAAGAGAATATCTAAGAAGAAGCTATAAATCTCATCACGTACAACAATAATATATGCATCAATAAATAATCCAATTCATATGATGTAAGTGGGAATTGCATCCAGAGTGGTTAAAGTATACTTATATTATTTTTATAAAAATAAATATATTTATAATGATCAATTTATTAATTAGTTTAGAAAATATATTTAAATTTTTAGAATTTTTTATTTTTTAATATTGTAATTTATCGATTATGATAGTATATAACATATTTTTATTATTGACATATTATTATTAACATGAATTAAAAAAATTGTTGAAGTAAAATCCTTATTAACTATAAATAGTAGTAGTAGATGTAACATAATTTATTAACAAAATTTAATATAATTTTCAATAAAATATAATAATATGTTTGATTAATAAATGTTATATAAAAGTTAATATTTCATAATTTAAAAAGTGATGATGGTTAGAACCTAATTAGTTACCAACCTTACACACAATTAGTTTATTGATAATCTAAAAACTAAACTTAACACCTTTGTAAAAGAGAGAATTAACATATGGTTAATGTCTACTATACTTTATACCAAGTATCATAGTTTTTTTTGTAAAATATTGGAACTGAACAAAACTAAATGCATATTATGATCTTATTATAACGCTGGAATCTTGTAAAAGTGAAGTACTCAATGATAACATTACAACAAAACATAATAGTTTATTAAAGTTTGCTACTAAAACCTTCAATTGGTAAGTTGGAATGCTAATGTATTTTGTTGAAATATTGAAACATGAGCATTCTTTAAGTTTTACATACTCATTTATCAGGTATCAAGAGTGATGATGAAAAAAAAAAGAATTGAATATCGTTGCAATACAAATGAAAGCCAGATCAATTAATGAAGTAAAATTTATCTCTAAAAGAAAGAGTCTTCTATTTAAATAATATGCATGCAGGTTATGTGTCGTATTACAGCAACACAGAACATAAATCACAATTATTTTTGGCAAGTTGAATAGTAAATCATAATTTTTTCATTCATGTGTAGCAAGACTAACTCTTTTAGGTTTCTCTGAAAATTGGATGATGCGACCTCAAGTATCTACTATGACTAATCCATAAACTGGTGTGCAACTGAAAATCGGGAAAATGAAAATGAAACTTCGATTAAACTGTATTTGAAGTTGTGTAATTTTATGAAACAAAGAATTAACATGCATAAAAAAGAAGCCTCTACACAATCCAGACGACTCAACTTCTTCCACTGCATTCTATAATTTCATACCTTGATATCTTGTATAATCAACTTAAAATTCTATTGTCCACTGTGTTCTTTAATGATCCGAAAGTCGACTACACGAATAACAATTTTCCAAACATTGTCACCCATCTTTAAATCAAATATTAGAATGGGTGGTCTAGACAAGATGTTTAGGTCAATTATAGTTTTAAAAATGGTATGAATCACTGAAGATGCTAAGTTCTATGAAAGAATAATGGGTATGAAGTATATAAATCCATATATTTACATAAAAAAAATGAAGTGTTAACACGAAACAACATAGATACTAAACTCAAAAACCATGTAATGAAGTAAACATATGCTTGTTAGACCAAAACATCATAGGAACTCATGAAGTGTAGAAAATGTTGAATCTTTTACCCAAACATCATATGGGAACATCATAGTGACTTAACTGAAACATTATAGGAAACATCATAACAATTTAACCGAAATATCATAGGAAATATCATGTTTGAGATTGAACATGTAAAAGCAAGGACTCATGTTAAAATGTTGAATATTTTACTTCAAAAGCAAGAACAGAAAGCAGAAAAGTGCAAAAACAACTCATTTGAAACATCATAGAGACTTGACCTAAACATCATAGGAAAGTTCATGTTTGAGATTAAACATTTAAAAGCAAGAACTCATGAAGTGTTCAAAAGGTTGATTCTTTTACTTCAAAAGCAAGAACAAAAAACAAAAACATGTAAAATGAAGAAAACACATTTAAAGTAAAATACAGGAAATATGAAAGTCATTAAAGAGAGAAGGAGAGTTTTGAACAGAACAAAAATCTAGAACCTAGATATGAGAAAGACCAAAGCATTGATTCGGGTAATAAGGTTAAATTTTGAACTATAAGCACTGAATTTATCTCAAGCATAAAAACCAATACACCAATAAAAACCAATGCACCAATAGTGATATCTTACGAAAGGAATGCTTACTATTTAATTACCTCAGTTTGAAATTCCTCCAGCGATACGCAGCAGATGAACTCTGCACCAGAGGGACAACTGAGATCAGCAACGCACCTGCATTGATCTTCAGCAACTGATGAATTTCAACAATTAGAATTTTTAGCAAGTAGAATTTTCAGCAAATAATAACAATTATAAATCAGTAACGAACCTGCACTGATCTGAATAATTCTCTTAAATCAGCATTTTTTTCTATCAGATCTTGATTTACTTGTATTTCATGTATGTCGCTTGAAAGGCCAAATAAAAGTTCAAGTCATGTAGAATAGCTCTTAGGCTTTTACCAACAGAACTTCATACAAGAAGGAGAAGACACAACTTACAAAATATCCCTTCCTTTCCTAGCTTTAATAATTCACGGTTATTAAACAAAAGTTAAGCATTTGTTTGAAAACTTTAGAAATCACAGAGTGTTTTCAAAGCAACGCAGAAGCAAAAAATTTGAAAGATCTAATTATATAATATAAATACAATTTGAAAGGAAAAAATGAATAAAGCCTGGATGAACCAATTTATATCAGAATCACCAAACTCTGCTTCGTATATTTCCTCAACCATTGGTTTCCAAAGACACACACATTAATGAACCAATTTACCACTTGATATATAACATATGATATGAAATTATGATTGTGTCAATAAAGATTAGCAATAAGTTTAATAAAAGTAATGTTGTTCAGCTCAGAAAAAAATAGAAATGATAAAAATAAAGATGCAGGACAAATCTGAAAAAGATAAAATAGAGGTGTTATCATGAGCCATAAGAGTTGTAAGGAAAAGATGCTTCCAACTAAAAAGAACTTATATAAATAAGTCCTACAATACCTTAGACCTGTCACCACCAGAAGCATTTTCTTTTGATGAACTATTTCTCCTTGATGTAACCTGAAGTAATACCACAACATATGCTATAGTTTGTTGATAAGTTATCTTAGAGAGCTTAAACATATCATAAGATGTTCTCTCAAATAGTCTCACAAGTGCTTATAACAGTAGATAAACCAAAATAAATAAATTCAAACACGATCTAAGAACCAATTTGTTTCAACTTTCAACATCATCGCTTGCATCCTTGAATTAACTCAAATAGTCTTACATATTAATTTTATTGGTAAAGGTCTTCAATAGGATGACCTATTTACAAAACCTTTGATGAAGATAGATTCAATTTTATGAAGAAGTTAAATATTCACTTTGTAAACGTTGATTGACTGATTTAAGTGATTTATCAAAGGAAAAAATTTTATTTTATCAAAATTATTTCTCCTCTAGTTACACATGTGATAATGACTTTTATGAAGTTAACTAGTAGAAGACCCGTGCGTCCGCACGGGTAATTCAAATCTTAATATGAATAATGTATTAAAAACACGAAGTTTAAATACTCGAATGAAAAATGTTAAATTAAAATTTATAAAACATAATATAGATGTAATGAAGCTATATATAGTAACTATTTAAAAAAAGAGAAGAAGTTGAAAATGCAATAGGCAAAAAGTGTCTTCAAAAGAACTTAGATTGTATATGACATCTTAGATTGAAGTGTACCAAAGAAATCTGAAAAGATTTCGAAAAATTAACATTGAAATTTGAACGAAAGTGTTATTGAGAAATTAAACATGGAGTAATAGATGTATGAATTAGTCCAAAGCAAAAATAATGTTCGGATTATACAAAGAGTTAAAATTGTAGGCAACAATGTCTATTTAATGGGATAAACAAATATGAATATAGCGTGAATAAGAAAATATACCTTTATGATTTCATGGTTAATACTTAGAAGTGTTATTGCTTAAAATAAAAAAAAGTATTATGACAATAGCGACCCGTGAAAGTAATGTGTTTCAGTGATAAATTTCACATAAGAAAGGTATTATGGTGGTAGTGACCCATATAAATAGTGAATATTCGAATAAAAATGAATTAATGTCCGGAAAAATGTATTATGGTGGTACTTACCCGTGTATCTACACTGATAAGTTCATTTCTATCTTAAATAATTGGTTAAATATCACTAAAATTAATCCAATACTGTAAAATTTATATTATTAATACAAAATGAAATTTTAAATGTTGTGTGTCTTATCTTAATGCATATCAAGAAACATTATTGTGAATTGCTTTGAATAAATTTTTCAATAGAATATCTACGAAGAAGCTATAAATCTCATCACGTACAACAATAATATATGCATCAATAAATAATCCAATTCATATTGATGTAAGTGGGAATTGCATCCGGAGTGGTTAAAGTATTCTTATATTATTTTTATAAAAATAAATATATTTATAATGATCAATTTATTAATTAGTTTAGAAAATATATTTAAATTTTTAGAGTTTTTTATTTTTTAATATTGTAATTTATCAATTATGATAGTATATAACATATTTTTATTATTGACATATTATTATTAACATGAAAATTTTCATTAAAAAAATTGTTGAAATAAAATCCTTATTAACTATAAATAGTAGTAGTAGATGTAACATAATTTATTAACAAAATTTAATATAATTTTAAATAAAATATAATAATATGTTTGATTAATAAAAGTTATATAAAAGTTAATATTTCATAATTTAAAAAGTGATGACGGTTAGAACCTAATTAGTTACCAACCTTACACACAATTAGTTTATTGATAATCTAAAAACTAAACTTAACACCTTTGTAAAAGAGAAAATTAACATATGGTTAGTGTCTACTATAATTTATACCAAGTATCATAGTTTTTTTTTTTGTAAAATATTGGAACAGAACAAAACTAAATGCATATTGTGATCTTATTATAAGGCTGGAATCTTGTAAAAGTGAAGTACTGAATGATAACATTACAACAAAACATAATAGTTTATTAAAGTTTGCTACTAAAACCTTCAATTGATACGTTGGAATGCTAATGTATTTTGTTGAAATATTGAAACATGAGCATTCTTTAAGTTTTACATACTCATTTATCAGGTATCAGGAGTGATGATGAAAAAAAAAGAATTGAATATCGTTGCAATACAAATGAAAGCCAGATCCATTAATGAAGTAAAATTTATCTCTAAAAGAAAGAGTCTGCTATTTAAATAATATGCATGCTGGTTATGTGTTGTATTACAGCAACACATAACATAAATCACAATTATTTTTGGCAAGTTGAATAGTAAATCATATTTTTTTTCATTCATGTGTAGCAAGATTAAATCTTTTAGGTTTCTCTGAAAATTGGATGATGCGGCCTCGAGTATCTACTCTGACTAATCCATAAATTGGTGTGCAACTGAAAATCGGGAAAATGAAAATGAAACTTCGATTAAACTGAATTTGAAGTTATGTAATTTTATCAAACAAAGAATTAACATGCATAAAAAGAAGCCTCTACACAATCCAGACGACTCAACTTCTTCCACTGCATTCTATAATTTCATACCATGATATCTTGTATAATCAACTTAAAATTCTATTGTCCACTGTGTTCTTTAATGATCCGAAAGTCGACTACACGAATAACAATTTTCCAAACATTGTCACCCATCTTTAAATCAGATATTAGAATGGGTGGTCTAGACAAGATGTTTAGGTCAATTGTAATTTTAAAAATGGTATAAATCACTGAAGATGCTAAGTTCTATGAAAGAATAATGGGTATGAAGTATATAAATCCATATATTTACATAAAAAATGAAGAGTTAACACGAAACAACATAGATGCTAAACTCAAAAACCATGTAATGAAGTAAACATATGCTTGTTAGACCAAAACATCATAGGAACTCATGAAGTGTAGAAAATGTTGAATCTTTTACCCAAACATCATATGGGAACATCATAGTGACTTAACTGAAACATTATAGGAAACATCATAACAATTTAACCGAAATATCATAGGAAATATCATGATTGAGATTGAACATGTAAAAGCAAGAACTCATGTTAAAATGTTGAATATTTTACTTCAAAAGCAAGAACAGAAAGCATTAAAGTGCAAAAACAACTCATTTGAAACATCATAGAGACCTGACCTAAACGTCATAGGAAAGTTCATGTTTGAGATTAAACATTTAAAAGCAAGAACTCATGAATTGTTCAAAAGGTTGAATCTTTTACTTCAAAAGCAAGAACAAAAAACATAAACATGTAAAATGAAGAAAACACATTTAAAGTAAAATACAGGAAAGATGAAAGTCATTAAAGAGAGAAGGAGAGTTTTGAACAGAACAAAAATCTAGAACCTAGATATGAGAAAGACCAAAGCATTGATTCGGGTAATAAGGTTAAATTTTGAACTATAAGCACTGAATTTATCTCAAGCATAAAAACCAATACACCATTAAAAACCAATGCACCAATAGTGATATCTTACGAATGGAATGCTTACTATTTGATTACCTCAGTTTGAAATTCCTCCAGCGATACGCAGCAGATGAACTCTGCACCAGAGGGACAACTGAGATCAGCAACGCACCTGCATTGATCTTCAGCAACCGATGAATTTCAACAATTAGAATTTTTAGCATGTAGAATTTTCAGCAAATAATAACAATTATAAATCAGCAACGAATCTGCATTGATCTGAATAATTCTCTTAAATCAGCATTTTTTTTTCTATCAGATCTTAATTTACTTGTATTTCATGTATGTCGCTTGAAAGGCCAAATAAAAGTTCAAGTCATGTAGAATAGCTCTTAGGCTTTTACCAACAGAACTTCATACAAGAAGGAGAAGACACAACTTACAAAATATCCCTTCCTTTCCTAGCTTTAATAATTCACGGTTATTAAACAAAAGTTAAGCATTTGTTTGAAAACTTTAGAAATCACAGAGTGTTTTCAAAGCAACGCAGAAGCAAAAAATTTGAAAGATCTAATTATATAATATAAATACAATTTGAAAGGAAAAAATGAATAAAGCCTGGATGAACCAATTTATATCAGAATCACCAAACTCTGCTTCGTATGTTTCCTCAACCATTGGTTTCCAAAGACACACACATTAATGAACCAATTTACCACCTGATATGTAACATATGATATGAAATTATGATTGTGTCAATAAAGATTAGCAATAAGTTTAATAAAAGTAATGTTGTTCAGCTCAGAAAAAAATAGAAATGATAAAAATAAAGATGCAGGATAAATCTGAAAAAGATAAAATAGAAGTGTTATCATGAGCCATAAGAGTTGTAAGGAAAAGATGCTTCCAACTAAAAAGAACTTATATAAATAATTCCTACAATACCTTAGACCTGTCACCACCAGAAGCATTTTCTTTTGATGAACTATTTCTCCTTGATGTAACCTGAAGTAATACCACAACATATGCTATAGTTTGTTGATAAGTTATCTTAGAGAGCTTAAACATATCATTAGATGTTCTCTCAAATAGTCTCACAAGTGCTTATAAGAGTAGATAAACCGAAATAAATAAATTCAAACACGATCTAAGAACCAATTTGTTTCAACTTTCAACATCATCGCTTGCATCCTTGAATTAACTCAAATAGTCTTACATATTAATTTTATTGATAAAGGTCTTCAATAGGATGACTTATTTACAAAACCTTTGATGAAGATAGATTCAATTTTATGAAGAAGTTAAATATTCACTTTGTAAACGTTGATTGACTGATTTAAGTGATTTATCAAAGGAAAAAATTTTATTTTATCAAAATTATTTCTCCTCTAGTTACACATGTGATAATGACTTTTATGAAGTTAACTAGTAGAAGACCCGTGCGTCCGCACGGGTAATTCAAATCTTAAGATGAATAATGTATTACAAACACGAATTTTAAATACTCGAATGAAAAATGTTAAATTAAAATTTATAAAACATAATATAGATGTAATGAAGCTATATATAGTAACTATTTTAAAAAAAAGAAGAAGTTGAGAATGCAATAGACAAAAAGTGTCTTCAAAAGAACTTAGATTGTATATGACATCTTAGAATGAAGTGTACCAAAGAAATCTGAAAAAGAATTAGAAAAATTAATATTGAAATTTGAACGAAAGTGTTATTGAGAAATTAAACATGGAGTAATAGATGTATGAATTAGTCCAAAGCAAAAATAATGTTCGGATTATACAAAGAGTTAAAATTGTAGGCAACAATGTCTATTTATTGGGATAAACAAATATGAATATAGCGTGAATGAGAAAATATACCTTTATGATTTCATGGTTAATACTTAGAAGTGTTATTGCTTAAAATAAAAAAAGTATTATGACAATAGCGACCCGTGAAAGTAATGAGTTTCAGTGATAAATTTCACATAAGAATGGTATTATGGTGGTAGTGACCCATATAAATAGTGAATATTCGAATAAAAATGAATTAATGTCCGGAAAAATGTATTATGGTGGTACTTACCCGTGTATCTACACTGATAAGTTCATTTCTATCTTAAATAATTTGTTAAATATCACTAAAATTAATACAATACTGTAAAATTTATATTATTAATACAAAATGAAATTTTAAATGTTGTGTGTCATATCTTAATGCATATCAAGAAACATTATTGTGAATTGCTTTGAATAAATTTTTCAATAGAATATCTACGAAGAAGCTATAAATCTCATCACGTACAACAATAATATATGCATCAATAAATAATCCAATTCATATTGATGTAAGTGGGAATTGCATCCGGAGTGGTTAAAGTATACTTATATTATTTTTATAAAAATAAATATATTTATAATGATCAATTTATTAATTAGTTTAGAAAATATATTTAAATTTTTAGAATTTTTTATTTTTTAATATTGTAATTTATCAATTATGATAGTATATAACATATTTTTATTATTGACATATTATTATTAACATGAAAATTTTCATTAAAAAAATTGTTGAGATAAAATCCTTATTAACTATAAATAGTAGTAGTAGATGTAACATAATTTATTAACAAAATTTAATATAATTTTAAATAAAATATAATAATATGTTTGATTAATAAAAGTTATATAAAAGTTAATATTTCATAATTTAAAAAGTGATGACGGTTAGAACCTAATTAGTTACCAACCTTACACACAATTAGTTTATTGATAATCTAAAAACTAAGCTTAACACCTTTGTAAAAGAGAAAATTAACATATGGTTAGTGTCTACTATAACTTATACCAAGTATCATAGTTTTTTTTTTTGTAAAATAATCGAACAGAACAAAACTAAATGCATATTGTGATCTTATTATAAGGCTGGAATCTTGTAAAAGTGAAGTACTGAATGATAACATTACAACAAAACATAATAGTTTATTAAAGTTTGCTACTAAAACCTTCAATTGGTAAGTTGGAATGCTAATGTATTTTGTTGAAATATTGAAACATGAGCATTCTTTAAGTTTTACATACTCATTTATCAGGTATCAGGAGTGATGATGAAAAAAAAAAGAATTGAATATCGTTGCAATACAAATGAAAGCCAGATCAATTAATGAAGTAAAATTTATCTCTAAAAGAAAGAGTCTGCTATTTAAATAATATGCATGCAGGTTATGTGTTGTATTACAGCAACACATAACATAAATCACAATTATTTTTGGCAAGTTGAATAGTAAATCATAATTTTTTCATTCATGTGTAGCAAGATTAACTCTTTTAGGTTTCTCTGAAAATTGGATGATGCGACCTCGAGTATCTACTCTGACTAATCCATAAATTGGTGTGCAACTGAAAATCGGGAAAATGAAAATGAAACTTCGATTAAACTGAATTTGAAGTTATGTAATTTTATCAAACAAAGAATTAACATGCATAAAAAAGAAGCCTCTACACAATCCAGACGACTCAACTTCTTCCACTGCATTCTATAATTTCATACCTTGATATCTTGTATAATCAACTTAAAATTCTATTGTCCACTGTGTTCTTTAATGATCCGAAAGTCGACTACACGAATAACAATTTTCCAAACATTGTCACCCATCTTTAAATCAGATATTAGAATGGGTGGTCTAGACAAGATGTTTAGGTCAATTGTAATTTTAAAAATGGTATAAATCACTGAAGATGCTAAGTTCTATGAAAGAATAATGGGTATGAAGTATATAAATCCATATATTTACATAAAAAATGAAGTGTTAACACGAAACAACATAGATACTAAACTCAAAAACCATGTAATGAAGTAAACATATGCTTGTTAGACCAAAACATTATAGGAACTCATGAAGTGTATAAAATGTTGAATCTTTTACCCAAACATCATATGGGAACATCATAGTGACTTAACTGAAACATTATAGGAAACATCATAACAATTTAACCGAAATATCATAGGAAATATCATGTTTGAGATTGAACATGTAAAAGCAAGAACTTGATCGCGACTTTGCGTGTCTATTAGTCGGGATAACTGCAAGTGCACAGTCGTGTCATGTAGTTTTAAAAGATATCGAATCCACAGGGACTATAAATCGATCTACCGTTATCTAAAGTTACTATGTAAAGCTAAGGCTAATGATAATTGGTTTTGTTTAGGGGGAAACTAAAATCCTAAATCTAAATAAAATATAAATGCGCGGATATCGGTATGTAGTTCATCTAACTAAGGTGATCCGAAGTTCCATTGGCCAGATTCTAATTAAATCAAAGATCTTTACTAACTATGTTATTTAAAAGTCCTCCTCTCAAACTCTCGCTCTATTGATTCAGACTACGATCCTAACTCATAATGTACGCTCTCGCCATCCCACCAGATTTAGAAACGCTTTTTGGAAACAACGTAGTTAATAAAATGCTTGTTTTATGAAGTCGTTATCTACTTAAATCTCCTAATCTCAAACTCTCGCTCTGTTGACTCGGAACATGCTAATATCCCTAACGTACGCTTTCGCCATCCCGTGCGGGTTTAAAAACACTTTTTGAAAATAAATAAGTTCTAATTAGTTTTAATACGCTTTCGCCATCCTTAAAACTAATGTCCTATGTCTACTATCCAGTTAAAGATCTCAAACTTTCGCTCTATTGATTTTAACCTTTGACCGTCTTAAAACCTCAAACTTTCGCTCTATTGGTTTTAAGACTTACTAATAAAATTAGACATACAAACCAAAAACAAGTGATATTTAATAAAACATAATTAAGCCAATTTATTTCGGATCCCTTTGGTTAGAGTACTTTACATACCGACATCTAAATAAATTAGCCAGACATATTAATACGGTTAAACATGCATAAATAAATTCGGTTCATAATATTAGGCATATTAATTGGCATATAATATATCATGCAATAAATATAAATAAATAAAGGCGGTAAATAATAAACCTGAATAATATAAATATGAATCTTGCAGTACTCGAACCTCCGCCACAGGTTGGCTAGATTGTTCTTCAAATATTATTGGGCGTAAAATTAAAGGCAAGGAAAATAAAAACCAAATCTAACTTAAGGTTAGATCAGTTAAAGATTCACAACAATTTCCGATGTAGAAATTTTTGTGAGAAAATATGAACGAAAGTAGAAATAAAAGCTGGAATTAAAATTGCTGGAATGAAAGGAAAATAATACTGAACTAAAAACAGTGGCTGGGACTAAGCATGGTCCAACCCTTTTTCACTTTGTAGAAGCCTCTATTTATAATGAGAAATGTGGTAACTGCTTCTTCACGTGTTCCTCTTTCTTCCCCGATAATTTAGGAACGATTTTGACTTGGAAAGAGTTGGAGACGTGCGCCTTGCGTGAGAAAGGAGTGGAGAAAATAGTGGAGAGATGGAGACGGGCGTCTCCATTTGTTGAACGTGGCCACTTGTGTGAGAAAGAAGTGGAGAAAATAGTGGAGAGGTGGAGACGGGCGTCTCCATTTGTGACGTGGCCACTTATGTTGGGCTTTGGGCCTTCGGAGACGGGGGTCTCCAACTTTGGAGACGGGGGTCTCAGTTTGGAGACGGGGGTCTCCATTTGGAGACGAGGGTCTCCATTTGGCTTTTAGTGGATTTGGCTTTTAGTTGGCACAATTGGGCCTTCTTTGCACCCCTTTCTTGCTTCAGCACCCCTTTTCCATCTTTTAGGCACAAATAGTAGTGATTTTAGCTCCATTTCTTTCCTTTTCACAAATAGTCTCAAAATGAGCGTAAAACCTGAAACATCGCAAATACCCGCATAATATCACAATAAAATGACATGATTAAAATAAAAAAAGGAAATAATTGATATAAATCGAGCCAAATAAACGATACATTTTCGTGTTATCAAATATCCCCACACTTAAACCATTGCTTGTCCTCAAGCAATCAACCAACACGGTAAAAAGAAATATTTAAGCTCGATTCGAAACAGGGGCATGACACGACTCCAAATCATATTTGTGTTAGGCAAATGTTACATCGACAGGTAATAGATATCAACACCAAGGATACCGTAACGACACAATGTTCAAAAACTCTCTCCTCATACAAACCAATTCGAATTATGCCATTATAGCTCAACCTATATCTCTCGTTTTTCCTTTCACTCTTTTCATTCGAGCGCAATCACATTAAGCCCGTTATCCGTACACACACATAGTAGGGAAATCGGTTAGCGACTATGATCCTTTTCTTTTCTTTAGCACGGGGTTCTGGTTTTTTAAATGGTGAAGCCCCATCTTTCCCAACTGCGGTTGCGGGGGATCGGACCGTAGTCCACCCTACCAAGCCCCGTACCAGTGACCTCTAGGCCAACCAACAGTGGGTGCTAATTATTAAATCCTTATTGGCTTAACAACCATTAGGCTAAATGACCGGGTGAGGGTCACCTAACTTAGAAGGTTATTCTTCAATTAAATCTTTTAAAAACAGGATCATTCACTTATATTCATCGACTCCCTACGTAGTTTGTGCTTAAGATGGTGCCGACTGCTAATATAAACTACTTAAGAGCTACTTTGAAAACTTGAGCCTAAGGTCTCGACATAATGGGCATCCAAATTGATATCACATAATGAGGGGGTTTAGGGTGTCGGGACGATATCGATGTTGTTGAAACATCTCCAAGTCTTTCTAACAATGCCTAAAGTGTGACACCCTCTATACTTTCAGAGTGTGTATGCCATGCGTCAAAATTCAAATTTTTGTTAGAGGTTAAAATTTTTAAAATTTCGGGGAAATTCAATAGCAACTAAAAATCACGTATAAAGACTCGACAACACAACTAGAAGACAATAAATAAAGCAATAAATGAAAGCGGTAAAGCTTCTCCCCCACACTTAAACCAAACATTGTCCTCAATGTTTCGATCCAAGGTGGAGAAGAAAAGACAGAACCTATATGGATGCTACCGGAGGGCTATCACAACCAAATCTACTCCGCGTCCAGAGGAAATGTCTTCTCTTATCATGCTCATCAACGGTGTCACCACCAGCAGCAACACTCGTAGGAATGTGCGTGGAGACCCATTCATCTTTGAGATGATCGTCTATAGATTTTTCGCCTAGATATGGCCGAGACGTGACAAGTGATCCATATATTTATTATCTGCAAGTTCAAACGATAAAAGGAAAACATTAAACTGAAAACTCGTGGGTTGCCTCCCACGCAGCGCTTTGTTTAACGTCGATAGCTCGACGGTTTAAGAGTGCAAGCACTCAAGGTGGTTCTCTCGAGAATGACTCCTTGGTTGAACTTTTAGCAAACCTCGTTTTCCATGGCCACTTATCAAGCCATCTCACATATCCCTCACCTTTTCTTTTCTTTCTTCTGTGGGGTGGTTCATTCTTTTGAAATCGTGGTGGCGGTTCTGGATCGATCCTAAGTATCAGTTTTTCAAGTTCGGGCTTAGCGATATTATCCACCACCTCAAAGATTAACCTTACCCTCTTATCACTAACGATATCCTTAGTTTCATGGTCGTCTAAATTTCTCTTTTTATGCAAGACTTCAAATAAGGGTGCATTAGTGTGGATATTTTCCAATATCTTTACATACATTATGGATTTGGAGTCTACCTTAGCTTCCATAAAACTTTGCGGGAAAGGAATCAGTTGGGTATAGAGAAGAGGAATAACAATAGGTGCTTTCTTCTCTATCTCTTCTACAACCTCCCTTTCAGATGGTGTTGGTGGATTTTTCTCAATCTCCACTCTTTTCTCACTAGAAATCTCTTCAACCACATTATCACTCTTCTCAATCTCATAATCACTCTCCTCAATCTCATTATCACTCTCCTCAGGAAATTCAATTTGTTCTTCACTAATGGTTGTTTCCATATACTCCTCAAGTAAGTGTCCTAGCGACTTTGGTTCAAGTTGGGAGATTTGAGTTTCTAATGCCATGTTGTGAGTCGCGAGGGACTCAACCATAGTGGTCAGTTGCCTAAGGGTTTCATTGTTTTGAAGACTTTGTTTGATAAACTCTTGGTTTTGGACGGTTTGTGTCTCTACAAAGTGCTCCATCATGGCTTCTAATCTAGAGTGAGTTAGCGTCTCGTCGGAATCCTCCATTGATGTTTCAAAGTTAAAACTATGGGATTCTTGAGGTTCTTCAAAGGGAGCTAGCGTTGCATTTTTCGTTTCCTCAAACTGCTTCGTCATAATAGATTCTAGCCTAGAGAGAGTTTGTGCTTCAATGAATTCCTCCATTATGATTTCGAGGTTGGATTTATGATAATCTTGCGACTCCTCAGAATGTTGGGCGTGGTGATCGTAGAGGAAATTTGGTTGATGATAAGTTGGCGTTGCATTGAAATCCTCTATTAATGCTTCGAGGTTAGAATTATAAGATTCTTGTGGTTCCTCGAAGTAGGCTAGCTTCACATTTTGTGTTTCCACAAAGCACCTTGTCATCATAGATGTTTCATTAAAATTTTCCATTATTATTTCGAGGTCGGATTTATGGGATTCTGGTGACTCCTCAAAATATTGATTGTGGTGATCGTAGAGGAAATTCGGTTGAGGATAGGTTTGGTTGGAATAAAATTCTTGTGGTTTCTCAAAATGTTGGGATTGGTGATTATAGAGGGAATTCGGTTGAGGATAAGCTAGTGTCGAATTGTAATCCCCAATTAATGTTTCGAGGTTTGGATTGTAAGTTTCTTGTGGTTCCTCGAAATGTTGAGATTGGGAGTTGCAGAGGTAATTTGGGTGAGAATGAATTGGTGGCGCAGCATTGAAATTCTCCAATAGTATTTCGAGATCGGATTTATAGGATCCAGGTGATTCCTCGAAATACTGGGAGTGGGGGTTATAGAAAAAGTTTGGGTGATACATAGTAGTAAATGAAAAGAAAAAAAAATGCCTTAGTCTCTACGGTGTAACAGCGAGTTACGATATCGACTTGAATAGTCCCCGGCAACGGCGCCAAAAACTTGATCGCGACTTTGCGTGTCTATTAGTCGGGATAACTGCAAGTGCACAGTCGTGTCATGTAGTTTTAAAAGATATCGAATCCACAGGGACTATAAATCGATCTACCGTTATCTAAAGTTACTATGTAAAGCTAAGGCTAATGATAATTGGTTTTGTTTAGGGGGAAACTAAAATCCTAAATCTAAATAAAATATAAATGCGCGGATATCGGTATGTAGTTCATCTAACTAAGGTGATCCGAAGTTCCATTGGCCAGATTCTAATTAAATCAAAGATCTTTACTAACTATGTTATTTAAAAGTCCTCCTCTCAAACTCTCGCTCTATTGATTCAGACTACGATCCTAACTCATAATGTACGCTCTCGCCATCCCACCAGATTTAGAAACGCTTTTTGGAAACAACGTAGTTAATAAAATGCTTGTTTTATGAAGTCGTTATCTACTTAAATCTCCTAATCTCAAACTCTCGCTCTGTTGACTCGGAACATGCTAATATCCCTAACGTACGCTTTCGCCATCCCGTGCGGGTTTAAAAACACTTTTTGAAAATAAATAAGTTCTAATTAGTTTTAATACGCTTTCGCCATCCTTAAAACTAATGTCCTATGTCTACTATCCAGTTAAAGATCTCAAACTTTCGCTCTATTGATTTTAACCTTTGACCGTCTTAAAACCTCAAACTTTCGCTCTATTGGTTTTAAGACTTACTAATAAAATTAGACATACAAACCAAAAACAAGTGATATTTAATAAAACATAATTAAGCCAATTTATTTCGGATCCCTTTGGTTAGAGTACTTTACATACCGACATCTAAATAAATTAGCCAGACATATTAATACGGTTAAACATGCATAAATAAATTCGGTTCATAATATTAGGCATATTAATTGGCATATAATATATCATGCAATAAATATAAATAAATAAAGGCGGTAAATAATAAACCTGAATAATATAAATATGAATCTTGCAGTACTCGAACCTCCGCCATAGGTTGGCTAGATTGTTCTTCAAATATTATTGGGCGTAAAATTAAAGGCAAGGAAAATAAAAACCAAATCTAACTTAAGGTTAGATCAGTTAAAGATTCACAACAATTTCCGATGTAGAAATTTTTGTAAAAATATGAACGAAAGTAGAAATAAAAGCTGGAATTAAAATTGCTGGAATGAAAGGAAAATAATACTGAACTAAAAACAGTGGCTGGGACTAAGCATGGTCCAACCCTTTTTCACTTTGTAGAAGCCTCTATTTATAATGAGAAATGTGGTAACTGCTTCTTCACGTGTTCCTCTTTCTTCCCCGATAATTTAGGAACGATTTTGACTTGGAAAGAGTTGGAGACGTGCGCCTTGCGTGAGAAAGGAGTGGAGAAAATAGTGGAGAGATGGAGACGGGCGTCTCCATTTGTTGAACGTGGCCACTTGTGTGAGAAAGAAGTGGAGAAAATAGTGGAGAGGTGGAGACGGGCGTCTCCATTTGTGACGTGGCCACTTATGTTGGGCTTTGGGCCTTCGGAGACGGGGGTCTCCAACTTTGGAGACGGGGGTCTCAGTTTGGAGACGGGGGTCTCCATTTGGAGACGGGGGTCTCCATTTAGAGATGGGCATCTCCCTCTGTTTTCGTGGATTTGGCTTTTAGTTGGCACAATTGGGCCTTCTTTGCACCCCTTTCTTGCTTCAGCACCCCTTTTCCATCTTTTAGGCACAAATAGTAGTGATTTTAGCTCCATTTCTTTCCTTTTCACAAATAGTCTCAAAATGAGCGTAAAACCTGAAACATCGCAAATACCCGCATAATATCACAATAAAATAACATGATTAAAATAAAATAAGGAAATAATTGATATAAATCGAGCCAAATAAACGATACATTTTCGTGTTATCAAATATCCCCACACTTAAACCATTGCTTGTCCTCAAGCAATCAACCAACACGGTAAAAAGAAATATTTAAGCTCGATTCGAAACAGGGGCATGCCACGACTCCAAATCATATTTGTGTTAGGCAAATGTTACATCGACAGGTAATAGATATCAACACCAAGGATACCGTAACGACACAATGTTCAAAAACTCTCTCCTTATACAAACCAATTCGAATTATGCCATTATAGCTCAACCTATATCTCTCGTTTTTCCTTTCACTCTTTTCATTCGAGCGCAATCACATTAAGCCCGTTATCCGTACACACACATAGTAGGGAAATCGGTTAGCGACTATGATCCTTTTCTTTTCTTTAGCACGGGGTTCTGGTTTTTTAAATGGTGAAGCCCCATCTTTCCCAACTGCGGTTGCGGGGGATCGGACCGTAGTCCACCCTACCAAGCCCCGTACCAGTGACCTCTAGGCCAACCAACAGTGGGTGCTAGTTATTAAATCCTTATTGGCTTAACAACCATTAGGCTAAATGACCGGGTGAGGGTCACCTAACTTAGAAGGTTATTCTTCAATTAAATCTTTTAAAAACAGGATCATTCACTTATATTCATCGACTCCCTACGTAGTTTGTGCTTAAGATGGTGCCGACTGCTAATATAAACTACTTAAGAGCTACTTTGAAAACTTGAGCCTAAGGTCTCGACATAATGGGCATCCAAATTGATATCACATAATGAGGGGGTTTAGGGTGTCGGGACGATATCGATGTTGTTGAAACATCTCCAAGTCTTTCTAACAATGCCTAAAGTGTGACACCCTCTATACTTTCAGAGTGTGTATGCCATGCGTCAAAATTCAAATTTTTGTTAGAGGTTAAATTTTTTAAAATTTCGGGGAAATTCAATAGCAACTAAAAATCACGTATAAAGACTCGACAACACAACTAGAAGACAATAAATAAAGCAATAAATGAAAGCGGTAAAGCTTCTCCCCCACACTTAAACCAAACATTGTCCTCAATGTTTCGATCCAAGGTGGAGAAGAAAAGACAGAACCTATATGGATGCTACCGGAGGGCTATCACAACCAAATCTACTCCGCGTCCAGAGGAAATATCTTCTCTTATCATGCTCATCAACGGTGTCACCACCAGCAGCAACACTCGTAGGAATGTGCGTGGAGACCCATTCATCTTTGAGATGATCGTCTATAGATTTTTCGCCTAGATATGGCCGAGACGTGACAAGTGATCCATATATTTATTATCTGCAAGTTCAAACGATAAAAGGAAAACATTAAACTGAAAACTCGTGGGTTGCCTCCCACGCAGCGCTTTGTTTAACGTCGATAGCTCGACGGTTTAAGAGTGCAAGCACTCAAGGTGGTTCTCTCGAGAATGACTCCTTGGTTGAACTTTTAGCAAACCTCGTTTTCCATGGCCACTTATCAAGCCATCTCACATATCCCTCACCTTTTCTTTTCTTTCTTCTGTGGGGTGGTTCATTCTTTTGAAATCGTGGTGGCGGTTCTGGATCGATCCTAAGTATCAGTTTTTCAAGTTCGGGCTTAGCGATATTATCCACCACCTCAAAGATTAACCTTACCCTCTTATCACTAACGATATCCTTAGTTTCATGGTCGTCTAAATTTCTCTTTTTATGCAAGACTTCAAATAAGGGTGCATTAGTGTGGATATTTTCCAATATCTTTACATACATTATGGATTTGGAGTCTACCTTAGCTTCCATAAAACTTTGCGGGAAAGGAATCAGTTGGGTATAGAGAAGAGGAATAACAATAGGTGCTTTCTTCTCTATCTCTTCTACAACCTCCCTTTCAGATGGTGTTGGTGGATTTTTCTCAATCTCCACTCTTTTCTCACTAGAAATCTCTTCAACCACATTATCACTCTTCTCAATCTCATAATCACTCTCCTCAATCTCATTATCACTCTCCTCAGGAAATTCAATTTGTTCTTCACTAATGGTTGTTTCCATATACTCCTCAAGTAAGTGTCCTAGCGACTTTGGTTCAAGTTGGGAGATTTGAGTTTCTAATGCCATGTTGTGAGTCGCGAGGGACTCAACCATAGTGGTCAGTTGCCTAAGGGTTTCATTGTTTTGAAGACTTTGTTTGATAAACTCTTGGTTTTGGACGGTTTGTGTCTCTACAAAGTGCTCCATCATGGCTTCTAATCTAGAGTGAGTTAGCGTCTCGTCGGAATCCTCCATTGATGTTTCAAAGTTAAAACTATGGGATTCTTGAGGTTCTTCAAAGGGAGCTAGCGTTGCATTTTTCGTTTCCTCGAACTGCTTCGTCATAATAGATTCTAGCCTAGAGAGAGTTTGTGCTTCAATGAATTCCTCCATTATGATTTCGAGGTTGGATTTATGATAATCTTGCGACTCCTCAGAATGTTGGGCGTGGTGATCGTAGAGGAAATTTGGTTGATGATAAGTTGGCGTTGCATTGAAATCCTCTATTAATGCTTCGAGGTTAGAATTATAAGATTCTTGTGGTTCCTCGAAGTAGGCTAGCTTCGCATTTTGTGTTTCCACAAAGCACCTTGTCATCATAGATGTTTCATTAAAATTTTCCATTATTATTTCGAGGTCGGATTTATGGGATTCTGGTGACTCCTCAAAATATTGATTGTGGTGATCGTAGAGGAAATTCGGTTGAGGATAGGTTTGGTTGGAATAAAATTCTTGTGGTTTCTCAAAATGTTGGGATTGGTGATTATAGAGGGAATTCGGTTGAGGATAAGCTAGTGTCGAATTGTAATCCCCAATTAATGTTTCGAGGTTTGGATTGTAAGTTTCTTGTGGTTCCTCGAAATGTTGAGATTGGGAGTTGCAGAGGTAATTTGGGTGAGAATGAATTGGTGGCGCAGCATTGAAATTCTCCAATAGTATTTCGAGATCGGATTTATAGGATCCAGGTGATTCCTCGAAATACTGGGAGTGGGGGTTATAGAAAAAGTTTGGGTGATACATAGTAGTAAATGAAAAGAAAAAAAATGCCTTAGTCTCTACGGTGTAACAGCGAGTTACGATATCGACTTGAATAGTCCCCGGCAACGGCGCCAAAAACTTGATCGCGACTTTGCGTGTCTATTAGTCGGGATAACTGCAAGTGCACAGTCGTGTCATGTAGTTTTAAAAGATATCGAATCCACAGGGACTATAAATCGATCTACCGTTATCTAAAGTTACTATGTAAAGCTAAGGCTAATGATAATTGGTTTTGTTTAGGGGGAAACTAAAATCCTAAATCTAAATAAAATATAAATGCGCGGATATCGGTATGTAGTTCATCTAACTAAGGTGATCCGAAGTTCCATTGGCCAGATTCTAATTAAATCAAAGATCTTTACTAACTATGTTATTTAAAAGTCCTCCTCTCAAACTCTCGCTCTATTGATTCAGACTACGATCCTAACTCATAATGTACGCTCTCGCCATCCCACCAGATTTAGAAACGCTTTTTGGAAACAACGTAGTTAATAAAATGCTTGTTTTATGAAGTCGTTATCTACTTAAATCTCCTAATCTCAAACTCTCGCTCTGTTGACTCGGAACATGCTAATATCCCTAACGTACGCTTTCGCCATCCCGTGCGGGTTTAAAAACACTTTTTGAAAATAAATAAGTTCTAATTAGTTTTAATACGCTTTCGCCATCCTTAAAACTAATGTCCTATGTCTACTATCCAGTTAAAGATCTCAAACTTTCGCTCTATTGATTTTAACCTTTGACCGTCTTAAAACCTCAAACTTTCGCTCTATTGGTTTTAAGACTTACTAATAAAATTAGACATACAAACCAAAAACAAGTGATATTTAATAAAACATAATTAAGCCAATTTATTTCGGATCCCTTTGGTTAGAGTACTTTACATACCGACATCTAAATAAATTAGCCAGACATATTAATACGGTTAAACATGCATAAATAAATTCGGTTCATAATATTAGGCATATTAATTGGCATATAATATATCATGCAATAAATATAAATAAATAAAGGCGGTAAATAATAAACCTGAATAATATAAATATGAATCTTGCAGTACTCGAACCTCCGCCACAGGTTGGCTAGATTGTTCTTCAAATATTATTGGGCGTAAAATTAAAGGCAAGGAAAATAAAAACCAAATCTAACTTAAGGTTAGATCAGTTAAAGATTCACAACAATTTCCGATGTAGAAATTTTTGTGAGAAAATATGAACGAAAGTAGAAATAAAAGCTGGAATTAAAATTGCTGGAATGAAAGGAAAATAATACTGAACTAAAAACAGTGGCTGGGACTAAGCATGGTCCAACCCTTTTTCACTTTGTAGAAGCCTCTATTTATAATGAGAAATGTGGTAACTGCTTCTTCACGTGTTCCTCTTTCTTCCCCGATAATTTAGGAACGATTTTGACTTGGAAAGAGTTGGAGACGTGCGCCTTGCGTGAGAAAGGAGTGGAGAAAATAGTGGAGAGATGGAGACGGGCGTCTCCATTTGTTGAACGTGGCCACTTGTGTGAGAAAGAAGTGGAGAAAATAGTGGAGAGGTGGAGACGGGCGTCTCCATTTGTGACGTGGCCACTTATGTTGGGCTTTGGGCCTTCGGAGACGGGGGTCTCCAACTTTGGAGACGGGGGTCTCAGTTTGGAGACGGGGGTCTCCATTTGGAGACGGGGGTCTCCATTTAGAGATGGGCATCTCCCTCTGTTTTCGTGGATTTGGCTTTTAGTTGGCACAATTGGGCCTTCTTTGCACCCCTTTCTTGCTTCAGCACCCCTTTTCCATCTTTTAGGCACAAATAGTAGTGATTTTAGCTCCATTTCTTTCCTTTTCACAAATAGTCTCAAAATGAGCGTAAAACCTGAAACATCGCAAATACCCGCATAATATCACAATAAAATAACATGATTAAAATAAAATAAGGAAATAATTGATATAAATCGAGCCAAATAAACGATACATTTTCGTGTTATCAAATATCCCCACACTTAAACCATTGCTTGTCCTCAAGCAATCAACCAACACGGTAAAAAGAAATATTTAAGCTCGATTCGAAACAGGGGCATGCCACGACTCCAAATCATATTTGTGTTAGGCAAATGTTACATCGACAGGTAATAGATATCAACACCAAGGATACCGTAACGACACAATGTTCAAAAACTCTCTCCTTATACAAACCAATTCGAATTATGCCATTATAGCTCAACCTATATCTCTCGTTTTTCCTTTCACTCTTTTCATTCGAGCGCAATCACATTAAGCCCGTTATCCGTACACACACATAGTAGGGAAATCGGTTAGCGACTATGATCCTTTTCTTTTCTTTAGCACGGGGTTCTGGTTTTTTAAATGGTGAAGCCCCATCTTTCCCAACTGCGGTTGCGGGGGATCGGACCGTAGTCCACCCTACCAAGCCCCGTACCAGTGACCTCTAGGCCAACCAACAGTGGGTGCTAATTATTAAATCCTTATTGGCTTAACAACCATTAGGCTAAATGACCGGGTGAGGGTCACCTAACTTAGAAGGTTATTCTTCAATTAAATCTTTTAAAAACAGGATCATTCACTTATATTCATCGACTCCCTACGTAGTTTGTGCTTAAGATGGTGCCGACTGCTAATATAAACTACTTAAGAGCTACTTTGAAAACTTGAGCCTAAGGTCTCGACATAATGGGCATCCAAATTGATATCACATAATGAGGGGGTTTAGGGTGTCGGGACGATATCGATGTTGTTGAAACATCTCCAAGTCTTTCTAACAATGCCTAAAGTGTGACACCCTCTATACTTTCAGAGTGTGTATGCCATGCGTCAAAATTCAAATTTTTGTTAGAGGTTAAAATTTTTAAAATTTCGGGGAAATTCAATAGCAACTAAAAATCACGTATAAAGACTCGACAACACAACTAGAAGACAATAAATAAAGCAATAAATGAAAGCGGTAAAGCTTCTCCCCCACACTTAAACCAAACATTGTCCTCAATGTTTCGATCCAAGGTGGAGAAGAAAAGACAGAACCTATATGGATGCTACCGGAGGGCTATCACAACCAAATCTACTCCGCGTCCAGAGGAAATATCTTCTCTTATCATGCTCATCAACAGTGTCACCACCAGCAGCAACACTCGTAGGAATGTGCGTGGAGACCCATTCATCTTTGAGATGATCGTCTATAGATTTTTCGCCTAGATATGGCCGAGACGTGACAAGTGATCCATATATTTATTATCTGCAAGTTCAAACGATAAAAGGAAAACATTAAACTGAAAACTCGTGGGTTGCCTCCCACGCAGCGCTTTGTTTAACGTCGATAGCTCGACGGTTTAAGAGTGCAAGCACTCAAGGTGGTTCTCTCGAGAATGACTCCTTGGTTGAACTTTTAGCAAACCTCGTTTTCCATGGCCACTTATCAAGCCATCTCACATATCCCTCACCTTTTCTTTTCTTTCTTCTGTGGGGCGGTTCATTCTTTTGAAATCGTGGTGGCGGTTCTGGATCGATCCTAAGTATCAGTTTTTCAAGTTCGGGCTTAGCGATATTATCCACCACCTCAAAGATTAACCTTACCCTCTTATCACTAACGATATCCTTAGTTTCATGGTCGTCTAAATTTCTCTTTTTATGCAAGACTTCAAATAAGGGTGCATTAGTGTGGATATTTTCCAATATCTTTACATACATTATGGATTTGGAGTCTACCTTAGCTTCCATAAAACTTTGCGGGAAAGGAATCAGTTGGGTATAGAGAAGAGGAATAACAATAGGTGCTTTCTTCTCTATCTCTTCTACAACCTCCCTTTCAGATGGTGTTGGTGGATTTTTCTCAATCTCCACTCTTTTCTCACTAGAAATCTCTTCAACCACATTATCACTCTTCTCAATCTCATAATCACTCTCCTCAATCTCATTATCACTCTCCTCAGGAAATTCAATTTGTTCTTCACTAATGGTTGTTTCCATATACTCCTCAAGTAAGTGTCCTAGCGACTTTGGTTCAAGTTGGGAGATTTGAGTTTCTAATGCCATGTTGTGAGTCGCGAGGGACTCAACCATAGTGGTCAGTTGCCTAAGGGTTTCATTGTTTTGAAGACTTTGTTTGATAAACTCTTGGTTTTGGACGGTTTGTGTCTCTACAAAGTGCTCCATCATGGCTTCTAATCTAGAGTGAGTTAGCGTCTCGTCGGAATCCTCCATTGATGTTTCAAAGTTAAAACTATGGGATTCTTGAGGTTCTTCAAAGGGAGCTAGCGTTGCATTTTTCGTTTCCTCAAACTGCTTCGTCATAATAGATTCTAGCCTAGAGAGAGTTTGTGCTTCAATGAATTCCTCCATTATGATTTCGAGGTTGGATTTATGATAATCTTGCGACTCCTCAGAATGTTGGGCGTGGTGATCGTAGAGGAAATTTGGTTGATGATAAGTTGGCGTTGCATTGAAATCCTCTATTAATGCTTCGAGGTTAGAATTATAAGATTCTTGTGGTTCCTCGAAGTAGGCTAGCTTCGCATTTTGTGTTTCCACAAAGCACCTTGTCATCATAGATGTTTCATTAAAATTTTCCATTATTATTTCGAGGTCGGATTTATGGGATTCTGGTGACTCCTCAAAATATTGATTGTGGTGATCGTAGAGGAAATTCGGTTGAGGATAGGTTTGGTTGGAATAAAATTCTTGTGGTTTCTCAAAATGTTGGGATTGGTGATTATAGAGGGAATTCGGTTGAGGATAAGCTAGTGTCGAATTGTAATCCCCAATTAATGTTTCGAGGTTTGGATTGTAAGTTTCTTGTGGTTCCTCGAAATGTTGAGATTGGGAGTTGCAGAGGTAATTTGGGTGAGAATGAATTGGTGGCGCAGCATTGAAATTCTCCAATAGTATTTCGAGATCGGATTTATAGGATCCAGGTGATTCCTCGAAATACTGGGAGTGGGGGTTATAGAAAAAGTTTGGGTGATACATAGTAGTAAATGAAAAGAAAAAAAATGCCTTAGTCTCTACGGTGTAACAGCGAGTTACGATATCGACTTGAATAGTCCCCGGCAACGGCGCCAAAAACTTGATCGCGACTTTGCGTGTCTATTAGTCGGGATAACTGCAAGTGCACAGTCGTGTCATGTAGTTTTAAAAGATATCGAATCCACAGGGACTATAAATCGATCTACCGTTATCTAAAGTTACTATGTAAAGCTAAGGCTAATGATAATTGGTTTTGTTTAGGGGGAAACTAAAATCCTAAATCTAAATAAAATATAAATGCGCGGATATCGGTATGTAGTTCATCTAACTAAGGTGATCCGAAGTTCCATTGGCCAGATTCTAATTAAATCAAAGATCTTTACTAACTATGTTATTTAAAAGTCCTCCTCTCAAACTCTCGCTCTATTGATTCAGACTACGATCCTAACTCATAATGTACGCTCTCGCCATCCCACCAGATTTAGAAACGCTTTTTGGAAACAACGTAGTTAATAAAATGCTTGTTTTATGAAGTCGTTATCTACTTAAATCTCCTAATCTCAAACTCTCGCTCTGTTGACTCGGAACATGCTAATATCCCTAACGTACGCTTTCGCCATCCCGTGCGGGTTTAAAAACACTTTTTGAAAATAAATAAGTTCTAATTAGTTTTAATACGCTTTCGCCATCCTTAAAACTAATGTCCTATGTCTACTATCCAGTTAAAGATCTCAAACTTTCGCTCTATTGATTTTAACCTTTGACCGTCTTAAAACCTCAAACTTTCGCTCTATTGGTTTTAAGACTTACTAATAAAATTAGACATACAAACCAAAAACAAGTGATACTTAATAAAACATAATTAAGCCAATTTATTTCGGATCCCTTTGGTTAGAGTACTTTACATACCGACATCTAAATAAATTAGCCAGACATATTAATACGGTTAAACATGCATAAATAAATTCGGTTCATAATATTAGGCATATTAATTGGCATATAATATATCATGCAATAAATATAAATAAATAAAGGCGGTAAATAATAAACCTAAATAATATAAATATGAATCTTGCAGTACTCGAACCTCCGCCACAGGTTGGCTAGATTGTTCTTCAAATATTATTGGGCGTAAAATTAAAGGCAAGGAAAATAAAAACCAAATCTAACTTAAGGTTAGATCAGTTAAAGATTCACAACAATTTCCGATGTAGAAATTTTTGTGAGAAAATATGAACGAAAGTAGAAATAAAAGCTGGAATTAAAATTGCTGGAATGAAAGGAAAATAATACTGAACTAAAAACAGTGGCTGGGACTAAGCATGGTCCAACCCTTTTTCACTTTGTAGAAGCCTCTATTTATAATGAGAAATGTGGTAACTGCTTCTTCACGTGTTCCTCTTTCTTCCCCGATAATTTAGGAACGATTTTGACTTGGAAAGAGTTGGAGACGTGCGCCTTGCGTGAGAAAGGAGTGGAGAAAATAGTGGAGAGATGGAGACGGGCGTCTCCATTTGTTGAACGTGGCCACTTGTGTGAGAAAGAAGTGGAGAAAATAGTGGAGAGGTGGAGACGGGCGTCTCCATTTGTGACGTGGCCACTTATGTTGGGCTTTGGGCCTTCGGAGACGGGGGTCTCCAACTTTGGAGACAGGGGTCTCAGTTTGGAGACGGGGGTCTCCATTTGGAGACGGGCGTCTCCATTTAGAGATGGGCATCTCCCTCTGTTTTCGTGGATTTGGCTTTTAGTTGGCACAATTGGGCCTTCTTTGCACCCCTTTCTTGCTTCAGCACCCCTTTTCCATCTTTTAGGCACAAATAGTAGTGATTTTAGCTCCATTTCTTTCCTTTTCACAAATAGTCTCAAAATGAGCGTAAAACCTGAAACATCGCAAATACCCGCATAATATCACAATAAAATAACATGATTAAAATAAAATAAGGAAATAATTGATATAAATCGAGCCAAATAAACGATACATTTTCGTGTTATCAGAACTCATGTTAAAATGTTGAATATTTTACTTCAAAAGCAAGAACAGAAAGCAGAAAAGTGCAAAAACAACTCATTTGAAACATCATAGAGACTTGACCTAAACGTCATAGGAAAGTTCATGTTTGAGATTAAACATTTAAAAGCAAGAACTCATGAAGTGTTCAAAAGGTTGAATCTTTTACTTCAAAAGCAAGAACAAAAAACATAAACATGTAAAATGAAGAAAACACATTTAAAGTAAAATACAGGAAAGATGAAAGTCATTAAAGAGAGAAGGAGAGTTTTGAACAGAACAAAAATCTAGAACCTAGATATGAGAAAGACCAAAGCATTGATTCGGGTAATAAGGTTAAATTTTGAACTATAAGCACTGAATTTATCTCAAGCATAAAAACCAATACACCAATAAAAACCAATGCACCAATAGTGATATCTTGCGAAAGGAATGCTTACTATTTGATTACCTCAATTTGATATTCCTCCAGCGATACGCAGCAGATGAACTCTGCACCAGAGGGACAACTGAGATCAGCAACGCACCTGCATTGATCTTCAGCAACCGATGAATTTCAACAATTAGAATTTTTAGCAAGTAGAATTTTCAGCAAATAATAACAATTATAAATCAGCAACGAACCTGCATTGATCTAAATAATTCTCTTAAATCAGCATTTTTTTCTATCAGATCTTGATTTACTTGTATTTCATGTATGTCGCTTGAAAGGCCAAATAAAAGTTCAAGTCATGTAGAATAGCTCTTAGGCTTTTACCAACAGAACTTCATACAAGAAGGAGAAGACACAACTTACAAAGTATCCCTTCCTTTCCTAGCTTTAATAATTCACGGTTATTAAACAAAAGTTAAGCATTTGTTTGAAAACTTTAGAAATCACAGAGTGTTTTCAAAGCAACGCAGAAGCAAAAAATTTGAAAGATCTAATTATATAATATAAATACAATTTGAAAGGAAAAAAATGAATAAAGCTTGGATGAACCAATTTATATCAGAATCACCAAACTCTGCTTCGTATGTTTCCTCAACCATTGGTTTCCAAAGACACACACACATTAATGAACCAATTTACCACCTGATATATAACATATGATATGAAATTATGATTATGTCGATAAAGATTAGCAATAAGTTTAATAAAAGTAATGTTGTTCAGCTCAGAGAAAAATAGAAATGATAAAAATAAAGATGCAGGACAAATCTGAAAAAGATAAAATAGAAGTGTTATCATGAGCCATAAGAGTTGTAAGGAAAAGATGCTTCCAACTAAAAAGAACTTATATAAATAAGTCCTACAATACCTTAGACCTGTCACCACCAGAAGCATTTTCTTTTGATGAACTATTTCTCCTTGATGTAACCTGAAGTAATACCACAACATATGCTATAGTTTGTTGATAAGTTATCTTAGAGAGCTTAAACATATCATAAGATGTTCTCTCAAATAGTCTCACAAGTGCTTATAAGAGTAGATAAACTAAAATAAATAAATTCAAACACGATCTAAGAACCAATTTGTTTCAACTTTCAACATCATCGCTTGCATCCTTGAATTAACTCAAATAGTCTTACATAATAATATTATTGATAAAGGTCTTCAATAGGATGACCTATTTACAAAACCTTTGATGAAGATAGATTCAATTTTATGAAGAAGTTAAATATTCACTTTGTAAACGTTGATTGACTGATTTAAGTGATTTATCAAAGGAAAAAAAAATTTATCAAAATTATTTCTCCTCTAGTTACACATGTGATAATGACTTTTATGAAGTTAACTAGTAGAAGACCCGTGCGTCCGCACGGGTAATTCAAATCTTAAGATGAATAATGTATTACAAACTCGAAGTTTAAATACTCGAATGAAAAATGGTAAATTAAAATTTATAAAACATAATATAGATGTAATGAAGCTATATATAGTAACTATTTTAAAAAAAAGAAGAAGTTGAAAATGCAATAGGCAAAAAGTGTCTTCAAAAGAACTTAGATTGTATATGACATCTTAGATTGAAGTGTACCAAAGAAATCTCAAAAGAATTAGAAAAATTAATATTGAAATTTGAATGAAAGTGTTATTGAGAAATTAAGCATGGAGTAATAGATGTATGAATTAGTCCAAAGCAAAAATAATGTTTGGATTATACAAAGAGTTAAAATTGTAGGCAACAATGTCTATTTATTGGGATAAACAAATATGAATATAGCGTGAATGAGAAAATATACCTTTATGATTTCATGGTTAATACTTAGAAGTGTTATTGCTTAAAATAAAAAAAAGTATTATGACAATAGCGACCCGTGAAAGTAATGAGTTTCAGTGATAAATTTCACATAAGAAAGGTATTATGGTGGTAGTGACCCATATAAATAGTGAATATTCGAATAAAAATGAATTAATGTCCGAAAAAATGTATTATGGTGGTAGTTACCCGTGTATCTACACTGATAAGTTCATTTCTATCTTAAATAATTGGTTAAATATCACTAAAATTAATACAATACTGTAAAATTTATATTATTAATACAAAATGAAATTTTAAATGTTGTGTGTCTTATCTTAATGCATATCAAGAAACATTATTGTGAATTGCTTTGAATAAATTTTTCAATAGAATATCTACGAAGAAGCTATAAATCTCATCACGTACAACAATAATATATGCATCAATAAATAATCCAATTCATATTGATGTAAGTGGGAATTGCATCCGGAGTGGTTAAAGTATTCTTATATTATTTTTATAAAAATAAATATATTTATAATGATCAATTTATTAATTAGTTTAGAAAATATATTTAAATTTTTAGAATTTTTTATTTTTTAATATTGTAATTTATCAATTATGATAGTATATAACATATTTTTATTATTGACATATTATTATTAACATGAAAATTTTCATTAAAAAAATTGTTGAAATAAAATCCTTATTAACTATAAATAGTAGTAGTAGATGTAACATAATTTATTAACAAAATTTAATATAATTTTAAATAAAATATAATAATATGTTTGATTAATAAAAGTTATATAAAAGTTAATATTTCATAATTTAAAAAGTGATGACGGTTAGAACCTAATTAGTTACCATCCTTACACACAATTAGTTTATTGATAATCTAAAAACTAAACTTAACACCTTTGTAAAAGAGAAAATTAACATATGGTTAATGTCTACTATAATTTATACCAAGTATCATAGTTTTTTTTTTTTGTAAAATATTGGAACAGAACAAAACTAAATGCATATTGTGATCTCATTATAAGGCTGGAATCTTGTAAAAGTGAAGTACTGAATGATAACATTACAACAAAACATCATAGTTTATTAAAGTTTGCTACTAAAACCTTCAATTGGTAAGTTGGAATGCTAATGTATTTTGTTGAAATAGTGAAACATGAGCATTCTTTAAGTTTTACATACTCATTTATCAGGTATCAGGAGTGATGATGAAAAAAAAAGAATTGAATATCGTTGCAATACAAATGAAAGCCAGATCAATTAATGAAGTAAAATTTATCTCTAAAAGAAAGAGTCTGCTATTTAAATAATATGCATGCAGGTTATGTGTTGTATTACAGCAACACAGAACATAAATCACAATTATTTTTGGCAAGTTGAATAGTAAATCATAATTTTTTCATTCATGTGTAGCAAGATTAACTCTTTTAGGTTTCTCTGAAAATTGGATGATGCGACCTCGAGTATCTACTCTGACTAATCCATAAACTGGTGTGCAACTGAAAATCGGGAAAATGAAAATGAAACTTCGATTAAACTGAATTTGAAGTTATGTAATTTTATCAAACAAAGAATTAACATGCATAAAAAAGAAGCCTCTACACAATCCAGACGACTCAACTTCTTCCACTGCATTTTGTAATTTCATACCTTGATATCTTGTATAATCAACTTAAAATTCTATTGTCCACTGTGTTCTTTAATGATCCGAAAGTCGACTACACGAATAACAATTTTCCAAACACTGTCACCCATATTTAAATCAGATATTAGAATGGGTGGTCTAGACATGATGTTTAGGTCAATTGTAATTTTAAAAATCGTATGAATCACTGAAAATGCTAAGTTCTATGAAAGAATAATGGGTATGAAGTATATAAATCCATATATTTACATAAAAAATGAAGTGTTAGCACGAAACAACATAGATACTAAACTCAAAAACCATGTAATGAAGTAAACATATGCTTGTTAGACCAAAACATCATAGGAACTCATGAAGTGTAGAAAATGTTGAATCTTTTACCCAAACATCATATGGGAACATCATAGTGACTTAACTCAAACATCATAAGAAACATCATAGGAAACATCATAACAATTTAACCGAAATATCATAGGAAATATCATGTTTGAGATTGAACATGTAAAAGCAAGAACTTGTTAGGTGCCAAATTGTGTTAATATTTAGTTTAACTAATGGCACCTTTCGACCGTTTTTATCGGATATTCGTACAATTCCCTGAAGTTTTAGATAATTATTTATAGTTTATAATTTTAAGCTTTCTTTTAATGATAATATGTGTTTTAGTTGTGATCTTGTAGGTTTTAGCCATTTTTGGGAAGTTTGGAGCTTGTTTTGGCCTTCATTGGAGAGTGCTGGGCAGAAGATAGCGCGCGTCGCGCGGAGATATGGGCGCGTCGCGCCCTGGGCAAGATATTTTGGAGCTTCCAAACCAGAGAGTTGCGCGCGTCTGTAGCGGTAAAAATGTGCTCGAGCGTAATCGCGCGCTCGAAGTACAACAGAGTCGCCACCGAACTTTATTTATTCCAAGAAGGAAAGGGAAAATATCGATAAAACCCACAAATGAAAAAAGAAATGGATAAGATGGTCATCACAACCAAATTCGGGTTCGGGAGTCGGTTAAGCAAGGGGAAGGTATTAGCACCCCTCACCTCCATCGTACTCGATGGGACCCATTTAGTTAGTTTCGTGTTTGAGTGTTAGCGTGATGTTTGTGTTCTTTAGCTTATTAATCGGGAAAAGGTAAAAGAAAGAATTTTTAGGGTTTTTATTATTATGAAGAAAAAGAAAAGATTTTTTATTATTATGCTCTCCAAGACGTTTGTATCTTGTGCCTACGTATTCCCTAGTGCAATGGGAAAGTCAGAGCAATCGTAGTTCGGGCAAAGAACCACAAAAAGTTTGTTGGTTGATTTTAGCGAGAGGTACTCGGTCGCTTTCAAATGGAAATACTACGCGCACATGGATATGAGATCACTACACGGATGGATAACTAAATCAGGAGTGAGACAAGATTTTAGACATTATCGCATTCGAGTGGAAGATATTCGATCTTCACATGTGGAAGTATGTTCGTATTGAAAATTGGATAAGTGTCTCGTTTATGAGAAGAGTTTTAAAAGCCATAAGGCAAAAAGGGTTGAATGAAATTGAAGTTGTGTTTTAAACGGACATTTAGCAAAGGATTGAGCATAGGTGTTCACCTAGCGCGTCTTTACCCAAGGTATTGAACAGGAGCGAGCCCCATTGTCACTTGTTGTCCTTGTTAATTAATTTGTTTTAATTCAAAAGATCAGGGTATTCAAGAGGTGTGCACTTCTTGTCACAGGATCTTTCGGTTTGATTAATGTGTTTTAGATTCAAAAGATCAAGGTATTCAAGAGGTGTTCACCCCTTGTCACTTGATTTCTTGATTTGCTTAAGAAAGCTTTTTATTTTTTGATTCAAAGGATCGAAGGTATTCAAGAGGTGTGCACTTCTTGTCACTTGATCACTTTGATTTTATTAATGTGTTCAAAAGAATCAAGGCTTAGGCTCTTGTGTGGTTGTTGACGTGATTCTGAAACGTTGTTGGGTTGATTCCGTACGTGTGGATTGTTGTTGTATTAAACTGTGTGTGTTGACTTGGTTGTTGTGTTGCTTAAGTCGTTGTGAGAGGGGATGTTGATGATGTTTGTTGGGTTCATCGAATTTTGGTATGAAGCTGAGTTTATGGAGAGATGAAGGTGTTTCGGTTTTGGTGATGTAGAGTTTATGAAGATGATTATGTGTGGATTACATGGAGGTTGTTGAGTATTGTTGACATGCTTGTCTGAATGAAGGTGTGAAAATAGAGATGTCAAAAGCTATTGAAGATGATGGATGGTTATGTGATTTGTGAAACAGAAAATGCAGGTGTGTGGTTGCGTGGAGATGTGTGGTTGTGTGTTTGTAGGGTATTGAAGTCAAGGTTTGAAAGTTATGGTGTTGGTAGGTGTTGTTGTGAACTGAGAGAGGTTGGGCAAGTTTGGAGGAAGAGTGAAGTTTAGCAGAGTTTTTCCTCCTCCTTTTTCGTGTGGCTCCCCCTGTTTTTATATAGGAATCAATTGGCTTTTGGGGGGAAAAATGGAGCAAATTTTGAACATACTTGTTGGCTGTTTTTTTGTGCTTTCCTTGCTGCAGATCTTTGTTTAACCATTTTAGTGTAAAATTTGGTGTGTTATGTGCAGGGCAAAGCAGGGTATTTGGACTGTTGTAGTGTGTAGTTTTATGGAGCAGAGAACACAGGGTGCAGGGTAGCAGGTTTTTGGCATGGCATGAATAGAGATGTTGAGATGTGAGAAGATAGAAACACAAATATGGCTGCATCAAAAAAGCAAACGTGAAAGACCCCAATTTTTGTTTAATTTTTCTGTACAATTTTGTTCTTGTTTGACTTGTAGTGTAATATCAAAAAAAATAAATAAAAAGATGGGCTTATGAAAACATTGTGTGATTTGGGCCATAACTAAAAAACTCTTTTTTGTGTTATATTCTCTTTTTTTAACAAACAATCTAATAATAATAATAATAATAATAATAATAATAATAATAATAATAAAGTTAATAAAAAATAATTTATTAATAAAAGTGCAACATTAATTAAGAATTTAAATACAAAAATGCAATATTAATAAAAATGTAAAATGAAAATGATGTTTAATTATATATTCTTTTTTTGAGATTTTTAAAATGATAAAAATAAACAAACAACTAGTAATCATCTAAAAATAAACATTTTGGTAACAATGGTAAACCGAATAAGAAATATGTAAAGATATGAAATGCAGGTTATTTTTTTTGTTGACTTTAGTAAAAAGTCAATGTTTTCAAATATGCGACAATATAATGCAAATGAAATATGAATGCGATAATATAAAATGAATGAAATATGCCGGTCAAAAATTGGGGTGCGACAGCGTCGCGCGCATTGGCGGTTTATTTTTCTTAAGTGTATTGGCGCGAAGCGCGCTGGAGGGCGCGACGCGCCCTGGACAGAAAACTGTTTTACTATATAAGGAGTAATTGTGATATTTGATCTTCTTCTTGACATTCTTAAGAGCTCTTGGAACCCTAACTACTGTAGCAAGTGAAAAATTGGAGATTCGAAGCCTTGATCGTCGATTAATCGCCGCAGATGCTTGTTGATCTTCATCCTTTCCTTCTTGAGCAAGCTACCATTTTCATGGATAGCTAAATCTCTTTTGTATCAAGATAAGATGTAATCTTCCTAGCCTTTGTTATGTTTTTCTTGTGAATATACTATGTATGAACAAGTGATGATCAATATAGATGGTTTAGTTTGTTTATTAAAGCTTTTCTTTGGTATAAGTGTTTGAGACATCAATGTTTGTATCTAGACTTAACTTTATCATCTATCAAACTATAGATTGTAGACATGGAATTAGCGTTTGATGTTTACTTAGTATCGGTTTTAAAAAACGTTATTCGTATTGTTTAAACGGTGGAGAAATCGTCGGTTAAACAATACGGTAAATCTAACTATATCGTTGCGCACACGGACGATATAGGCGTCGATATGTAATTATATTGATCGTTACCGAGTTCATATACATATATTTATAAGGAGGCATACAAATTTAGGTTGATGAAATCAAATCTTGATACATTTTCTTTAACTTAGAACTTTCATTAATTTACTCTTTGCTACTAAAATTGATTGAATGAACTTTTGCAAACTCAAAACTAAAGTAACATTAACTCAAGACAAAATAGGCTATAGAACGGCGGTGATATCGCAATAATCCCTGTGGATACGATATAAACGAAAAGTACACCACAATACTCTTTCAACAAAATGGCGCCGTTTCCGGGGATTGTTGTTTAGATATTGCAAGCATTGCAATAGTTTATTTTGTATTGAGTCTTATAATTAATATCTTGTTTCTAAATTTATTTTCCTTGTGTTTGTTAATTTGCTTGGTTAGTTTTTCAGATTACAGTTTATGCGAGGACGTATACCTGCAGATCAACTCCTTTTTGATCCTGAGATTGAGAGGACTGCTCGTAGAGAGAATAGCAAAACTCGTAGGAGGAGACAACTAGCTAGGGAAAGAAGACAACAACAAGAAGCATCTTCTTCTTCAACTCCGGTTGAAAACTTGGTTGAGGAAGAAATGGCTGCAGATCCTAATGTTCCAGCTCGAGGGCCTTGTGTTAATAGCCCTCGACTCAATGCACAATTTGCTCGTGATCAAGCCAATGGAAGAAACTCCGAGATGAAAACGGGGTTACTTCAATTACTTTATCAGAATCCTTTCACAGGAGCAGATCACGAGGATCCTTTTACTCATCTAACAAAGTTCTATGAGATCGCCGGAACCATTGGTGCTCCGGAAGCCGAAGAAGAACAGGTGTTCAGGAGACTCTTTCCTCATTCCTTAATTGGAAAATCTAAGGAATGGTACCTTGATCAACCAAATAATGTCATGACAAATTGGAACGAGTTAGAAGAGAAGTTCTTGGATCGGTTCTTTCCTCACAATAGGTTCATGGAAGCGAAAACTTCTATTGCGGTGTTCTCTCAAGGTTCGAATGAATCTCTCAATGAAGCATGGGAGAGGTTCAAGTCCATGGTTAGAAAATGCAAAGGTCATGGGTTTGATGAATTGTCTCAAATCCATATCTTTAGGAATGGACTCCAACCTCAACCAAAAACTCTTTTAGATGCTACCGCGGGTGGTTCGTTGATGTCAAAAACAACTGCTGAAGCAATTGCTATCATTGATAGGATGGCTTTGAATGATCATTAAGGGCAACACAACCGTAGTGCATCGCAAAGAAAACCAGGAGTTCTTGAATTGAATACTAGTGATGCAATACTTGCTCAAAACAAGTTACTGACACAACAAGTAGAATTGCTCACTCAACAAATGTCAAAACTCCCTCAGCAAATCAAAGAGATACATGGGATCCCTTCTAAAAATCAACAGGTGATGTGTTGTGAATTGTGTAGGGGTGACCATCAAACTGGTTTTTGTCCTCCACCGGGTGAAGAGGTGAACTATGTTGCAAATCCGAATCAAGGCTATGGTGGGAGACAACAACAACCCTACAATAATAACCAAGGTTACCAACAAAGAGGTAATCAAGGTTATCAAGGATGGAGGCCGGATGCGGGTCCATCGAATCGTCAAAATCCTTATCAAGGTGGTTACAATCAACAACCTCAACAAACAAAGCTTTCAATCGAGGACACTCTTAGCCAATTCATGCAATTGCAAATTGCAAGCCAAAAGAGTACGTATGCCGCCATAAAGAACCTTGAAACCCAAGTTGGGCAATTGTCAAAGCAACTTGCCGATCAAAACAAAGGTCCTTTTCCGGCTACTACACAAGAAAATCCTCGTGAGCATTGTAAGTCAATTCTAACTCGTATCGGTAGAAATATTGATATGGGTGTAGGAGAGATAGTTGAGGAAGAAAATGTTGAAAGTGAAAAAAATAGGGAGATTGAAGTAGAAAAAAATGTTGAGGGTGATTTAGTTGAAAATGAGAAAGAGAAAGAATTAGAGGAAAAAGAAACTCTCGAGAGAGTAGTAGAAAAAGAGAGAAAAAAATTGAGTGTGAGTGAGAAGGGGAAGAAGAAGGTGGATGATTCTATACAAGTGAATAAATTACCTTACCCTCCCGGTCCGTCAAAGAAAGTAGATGCAAAGCATTATGCTCGGTTCTTGGACATCTTTAGCAAGTTGCAAATCAATGTTCCTTTTTCCGAAGCATTAGAGCAAATGCCGATGTACTCTAAGTTTATCAAAGACATCATCACTAAGAAGAGAAGATTCTTGGATCCGGAGGTAGTCACTGTGAGCTCTTGTTGTAATGCGTTAATTCAACGCACGACACCGATTAAATCAAATGATCCTGGGTGGGTAACCTTGCCGGTGTCTATTGGAAATGTTCAAATAGGCAAAAGATTGGTGGATACCGGCTCTAGTATTAATTTGATCCCATTGTCTATGGTGAGAAGGTTAGGAATTAATGACTTGAAGCCGACTAGAATGACGTTATCATTAGCAGATAAGTCCACAGCTCATCCTCATGGAGTTGCGGAAGACTTGCTTGTCAAGGTTGACAAATTTTGGTTTCCCGTTGACTTTGTCGTCATAGACATGGAAGAAGATCCTGATATACCTTTGATCTTAGGAAGGCCTTTTATGAAGACGGCCCGAATGATGATAGATATTGATGATGGCTTAATGAAATTAAGGTACCAAGATGAAGAATTATGTCTTGATCTCTTTGAAGCCATCAAGCATCCGAGTGATGATGATGATTGTTTTAGAATCGATGCTACCGAAAGGGCTATTATGGAAGTGGATAATCAAATGCACTTGTCGAATCCTCTTGAGAAGACTTTAATGGAAGCTCTTGAAGTTCTCACCAAAGATAAAGAGAAAGAGATTGAAGATTGCTTGAGAAATTTAGAGGCTTGTGATGAGATGAATCCATTTGAAACTCAAATTGAAGAGTTGAAGGATGAACCTAAAGTTGAAGAGCAAAAGGTGGAGTTGAATGTGTTACCGTCTCACTTGAAATACGTGTTTCTCGGTGACAATTCTACTAAGCCGGTTATCATTAATAACGGTTTGTCTAGCAAGGAAGAGCATCGATTGAAGGAAGTATTGATAAAGAATCAAGAAGCAATAGGATAGGTTTTATCCGATTTGAAGGGTATTAGTCCGGCCTATTGTATGCATAAGATTATGTTAGAAGATGATTTTCGGCCCGTGGCACAACCTCAAAGGCGATTAAATCCAACCATGAAAGAAGTTGTTAGAAAAGAGGTTGTGAAGTTATTAGAGGCGAGGATGATTTATCCCATCTCCGATAGCGAATGGGTGAGTCTGGTGCATGTGGTTCCTAAGAATGGTGGATTGACGGTTGTGAGAAATGAGAAGAACGAGTTGATTCCTTCGAGAGCGGTGACCGGGTGGCGTATGTGTATTGATTATAGGAGGTTGAACCAAGCAACAAGAAAAGATCACTTTCCATTACCTTTTATGGATCAAATTCTAGAGAGGTTAGCCGGAAGAAACTTCTATTGTTTCCTGGATGGTTATTCAGGATACAATCAAATATCAGTGAATCCGGCGGACCACGAGAAAACTGCCTTTACATGTCCTTTTGGCGTTTTTGCATACCGAAGAATGCCATTTGGACTATGTAATGCTCCCGCAACATTTCAAAGGTGCATGCAAGCTATCTTCTTAGATTTGATCGAGAAAAGCATCGAGGTGTTCATGGATGATTTTTCTGTGTACGGGTCGTCATTTGACTTGTGCTTGAAAAACCTTGATGTGGTGATGGAAAGATGTATTGAAACGAATTTGGTTCTCAACTAGGAGAAGTGCACTTTCATGGTAACGGATGGGATTGTTCTTGGCCACAAGGTATCTTCAAAGGGGCTTGAGGTTGATCCGGCAAAAATCGAGGTTATTGAAAAGCTTCCCCCACCGGTGACTGTGAAAGGCATAAGGAGCTTTTTGGGACATGCTGGGTTCTATAGAAGATTCATCAAGGATTTCTCCAAGGTCGCAAAGCCTTTGAGTAATTTGCTCAACAAAGGTATGGAATTTAATTTTGATGAATCATGTCTAAAAGCTTTCTTAGAACTCAAAGAGAATTTGACCACCACACCCATAATTGTCGCCCCTAATTGGTCGCTTGAGTTTGAACTCATGTGCGATGCTAGTGACTATGCGGTTGGTGCGGTCTTAGGCCAAAGAAAGAACAAACAATTCCATGCTATACATTATGCGAGCAAAGTTTTAAATGAGGCACAGGTTAACTATGCCACTATCGAAAAAGAATTGCTCGCAATTGTATTTGCATTGGAAAAGTTTCGTTCTAACCTCATTGGTTCTAAAGTGGTGTGTTATACTGATCATGCCGCAATCAAATATCTTCTCACCAAGCCTGATTCAAAACAGAGGCTTATTCGGTGGATTCTTTTGCTTCAAGAATTTGATCTTGAAGTAAGAGATAAGAAAGGTACAGAAAATTTGATTGCGGATCATTTATCTCGGTTAGTGAATACCGAGGTGACAAACAATGAAAAAGAAGTGAGGGAAGAATTCCCTGATGAAAAACTGTACATGGTACAAGAAGTTAGACCCTGGTTCGTAGATATGGCTAATCACAAAGCATCTGGCTGGATACCAGAGGATCTAACTTGGAATCAAAGAAAAAAGTTTTTGAACGATGCCAATTTTTATGTTTGGGATGAGCCTCACTTGTTTAAGTTGAGTAGTGACAATCTTTTGAGAAGATGTGTCGCGGATGAGGAAACAAAAAGCATTTTTGTGGCATTGCCACAATTCGCCTTATGGTGGTCATTTCAATGGTTTGCGTACGGCCACAAAAGTCCTTCAATCGGGATTTTGGTGGCCTACTTTGTTCAAAGATGCTTACCACCATGTTGCCTCATGCGACAGTTGTCAAAGAACTGGTGGAATAGGGAAAAGAGAGGAATTGCCCCTTCAAAGTATTGTAGAAGTAGAAGTATTTGATTGTTGGGGCATTGATTTTGTTGGACCATTCCCTTCCTCAATGTCAAATGAATACATCTTGGTAGCTGTAGATTATGTGTCTAAGTGGGTGGAAGCGATTGCTTCACCCAAAGCGGATGGTAAGACCGTGATCAAATTTTTGAAGAAAAATATATTTTTGCGGTTTGGCTCGCCAAGAGTGTTAATTAGTGATGGCAGATCTCATTTCTGTAATGCCCCGCTTGAGAAAGTGTTGGAGCAATATGGAGTAAAGCACAAGGTAGCTACTCCATATCATCCACAAACTAATGGGCAAGTTGAGAGGACCAATAGAGAGATTAAGAAAATGCTTGAAAAAACTGTTTCTAGCTCTAGGAAGGATTGGTCGATGAAATTAGATGAAACCTTGTGGGCATATCGGACCGCTTTCAAAGCACCGATCGGTCTTACACCATTCCAAATGGTGTATGGTAAAAGTTGTCACCTTCCCGTAGAATTAGAACATAAGGCATATTGGGCCTTGAAACTTTTAAATTTTGACCAAAAGTTGTGTGGAGATAGAAGAAAAATCCAACTAAATGAGTTGGAAGAGATGAGATTGCATGCCTACAAGTCTAATTCTATCTACAAAGAAAAGACCAAATTCTATCATGATAGTAAGATTAGAATGAAAGACTTTGAAGTAGGGCAATTAGTTTTACTCTTCAATTCCCGGTTAAGACTTTTTTCGGGAAAGTTGAAGTCGAAGTGGTCCGGACCGTTTTTGGTCAAAGATGTGAGAAGCCAAGGGGCTATTGTGATAGAGGACCAAAAATCAAAGAAAGAATGGGTAGTTAACGGTCAGAGGTTGAAGGTTTATCGAGGAAGCGATTTTAATCGTGAAACTTGTGTTTTATCGTTTGGTGATCCTTGATTGCCTTTGACCGTCGAGCTGACCGACGTTAAACAAAGCGCTCTTGGGAGGCACCCCAAGTTGTATATATTCGCTTGTATTTGTGTTATTTTTGCAGGTGGGATTTTTGAGTTGTCGTCGAGCCAGAAACGATCTACCGATATTTTTGGACGTACTGAGCTAATGCAGTTTTTCTGGTGTAGCGCGCGCCGCACCCATATGCGCGCGTCGCGCGCTAGATAGATTCAAAACCCCCTTCCTGGCAGAGATGAGGGCGCGTCGCGCCGGTTCTTCGCGCGTCGCGCGCTGTACATATTTTTGAAAAAAAAATAATAATAATTTTGGTTTGGGCCCACCCATGCTGGGCCCGACCCGGTTTCGTTGGCAGAAGGTTTAGTTAGGGTTTTGGAGGTCTTTGCCTCCATTCCACCCTTTCTCCTCTTTGTTCCAAGAAAAGAAAAACACAACACACACTTGTTCTTATATTCTTGTGCATTTCCCTCACTATTTTCGTTCTTTCATTGTCATCATCATCAAAGGTATGTTCTCTCTTCCCTTTTATTTCCATTAATTTAAGTTTTAGAAGTTTAGGTTTTTAGATTTAGGAATTTTTGATAGATTTTGAAAAACTAGGGTAGAAAACAACCATGTGCTGTATCTTTTGCCTGCTGGAACCCTTAGAAGGTAGGAGAAGTAAGTTCTTCTATTCTGTTTTGCAGAAAAATGGTGTTTTTGTCTCGGTTTCGCAGAGCGCGCGTCGCGCCCTGTTCAGCGCGCGTCGCGCCCTGGGTTCATTTTTGAAAAATAGTGTCTGTTTGATGATTAATGATGACTGTAGCATGAATTGTGCGGTTAATTTTGAGCATATGCTAACTTTTTTCCAATTATTGTGTGTTTTGTTTGAATTATAATTGTGTAGGAATGGCACCTTTTTTGAAGAGAAAGAAGACTGGTTCTGGTGAGGGATCTTCCTCACAATCTGGCAGGTTTGATCGGACGAAATTTCAAGGTCCGGAGCAAGAGGCGAGGTACCATGAGCTCGAAAGCCGAGTTGTGTGGAGCGAACGCACTGTAGTTCCTATTGACCACGGCCACTTCCAAAGGGCGTGGAATGCTTTGTCTGAAACATGCTGGGACAAGTTGTTCACTCCAGGACAATTCTATCAGCTGGAGATTGTCAGAGAGTTCTATGCAAATGCTTTGCCTCCGAGCAGTTGGGTAGGTACTGAAGCTTACCCGTTTAGAACATGGGTGAGAGGTAAGGCCATTGACTTTAGCAAAGAGGCAATTTTTGATTTTATGGATAACCCTCTTGCTTTGGTAGAAGAGTGTGAGTACCATCCCAGGTTGAATAGAGGAAACTGGGATGTGGAGAGTATTAGGGAAAAGATTTGCAGGCCAGGTTTCACCTATACTCTGACGAAGGCTGGGCTACCTAAGACTTTTACCCGTAGTCAGTTGACGGATGAGGCTCAGTTGGTGACCTCGGTGGTCCTTTATAACATAAGGCCACGAAGTCACACTTCCTCCATCACCATTGATATTGCAGGTCTGGTTCAGGGTATCTTAAATGGTGATAACATTGATGTGTCTAGGATAGTGGCAAATGAGATGAAAAGGGTCGCCCTGAATGGGACTCTTCATGGAGATGGGGTAAAATGTAGGTTGATTTTTCCTGGTTTAATAATGGGTTTGTGCAGGAAAGCTGGTGTCCGGTTTCCATCTGGGGGTATGATTCCCATGGATGGTGTTATCGATGATGTTTTTGCTAACAGGTACTGTTTGCCTGGAGGTCGTCCTTTTGGTGCTCCTGCTAATGCACCTGACCTTCCCGACGCAGCTCGAGCTGTTCCTGTTGCTGCTGCACCGCCTGCTGGTTCTCAGTATGGTGAGGCAAGTGACTGGAACTATCAGATGCACATGGCGCATCAGAGAGCGTTTATGTTTATGCAGGATTCTATCCGACAGCTTTCTCTGCAGCAGCCTGTTGGTTCCAGGGAGGATTTGTCTGCATATGCTTCATGGCCTGAGGGCAGGCCAGATCCTGAGGAGGGGATGGCTGATGAGGAGGACACTTCTGATGAGGAGTAGATTTTTATGCTTTCTTGTTTTTATGTTTTATTGTTTTTAGTTTTATGTTAGAACTTGTTAGTTATTTTGTTTTAATTTTGTTCCATCCTTTGGATGAGGTACTTTGAAAGGCTAAGTTTACGCCTTTGGATAGTTAACACCGGTTTGGTGTGGTTTTTTATTTTATATAAGTTCAGTTTACTTTATTTATCGCATTTATTTATTTTTTTTTTAGTATTTATATTTAAGATATAATTAATTTTGATAAGTTGTCCTGATGATTAATTAGTTGGAACATGAATTTTTGTTGTCACGATGAATTTGGGTGATGCAACGCAATTTGAGTGGTGATGATATAAGTTGAAAACTGTACGTGCAAGGTACATCCTTTATCGTTTTGTTTATCAAGTACCGTTGATTCTGATGCTTTTAATTATACAAATTAGATGTCATTAATTTCTGTTGATAAAATTAGTTCAATTGTGAATCACTTTAGCCTAGCTGTAGTTGTGAGGAGACTTTCCACTGTGTAGATATATAATAAATTGTGCTGGATACCAGCAATGTGCGTTTTAACTCGTTTTTATTATGATTAATCTTGCATTTATTATTAAAATGTGTTAAGCATGAAAGTGATCAAGGCGTTTTGTTCTGCACTATGAGAAAAACTTCCAATCCAAATGTAACCTACCCGGTGAGTGTGTGAGTATTTGATAACCACTTTGAGCCGTTTTTGCCAAGATTCAATCGGTATCATTTCCTTGTTTATATTTGCCGATTTTTGATCTGAATCTTGATGATTTTCTTTTAACCTGGAAGAGTACCATGAAATATGGTTAGGAGTGTTTCCTTTTCGCCTTAGAATAGAGAGCATTCGTGATTATGTGGTGGTAATATTCAAGTTGGGGAGAATATAAAAAAAAATTTGGTTGTATTGGTGATAAGAAGAAAATAAGTGATTGCTCAAGAGAAAAAGAAAAAGAAAGAGAGAAAGAAAAAGAAATAGAAAAATAAAAAGAAAAAGAAAAAAGATTTGTATATAGCTAGTTTCCTTTAAATTAAAAAGGTGAACTCTTGAGCAATAAATTTTTGAGATTGATTGATGAGGATATGTGGATGTAATTGTATTTGAATGCTCTCTTAGGTATTGACCCTTTCGTTTCAATGGCCGTGAGATATGACACTTCTTTGTTAACCAAGCCAAGCTACAACCCGAAAGTCCTTAGTGATTCATGCTTATATACTTTTTATTTATTCTGTGTTTAGACGAGTTCATAATTAATTCGGTATGTTTGCGTCATTGTCTGGTGAGTGTTAGGATCCTCCATTTTTGTTCTCTCAATAGAGATGTGCGTAGGTGTGATTCATTCTTGAACTTCTTTTGCTTGTGGAATTTTTGACATAAAATTTGTATATAGGATTAGCATTGTTATCATGGTACTTTGATGGAAAATGGTAAGGATTGATCTTTTTGTACTGTTGGAATTTGAACCACTCAATTGTTCTTGTTTCTGCCTGGTTGTTTCATTTGTGAAATTTTGTGTTCTTGGTAATTTATCATTGTTTTGTTTGAGGACAAACAAGAGTTTAAGTTGGGGAGAGTTGTTAGGTGCCAAATTGTGTTAATATTTAGTTTAATTAATGGCACCTTTCGACCGTTTTTATCGGATATTCGTACAATTCCCTGAAGTTTTAGATAATTATTTATAGTTTATAATTTTAAGCTTTCTTTTAATGATAATATGTGTTTTAGTTGTGATCTTGTAGGTTTTAGCCATTTTTGGGAAGTTTGGAGCTTGTTTTGGCCTTCATTGGAGAGTGCTGGGCAGAAGATAGCGCGCGTCGCGCGAAGATACGGGCGCGTCGCACCCTGGGCAAGATATTTTGGAGCTTCCAAACCAGAGAGTTGCGCGCGTCGCGCGCATTGGCGGTTTATTTTTCTTAAGTGTATTGGCGCGAAGCGCGCTGGAGGGCGCGACGCGCCCTGGACAGAAAACTGTTTTACTATATAAGGAGTAATTGTGATATTTGATCTTCTTCTTGACATTCTTAAGAGCTCTTGGAACCCTAACTACTGTAGCAAGTGAAGAATTGGAGATTCAAAGCCTTGATCGTCGATTAATCGCCGTAGATGCTTGTTGATCTTCATCCTTTCCTTCTTGAGCAAGCTACCATTTTCATGGATAGCTAAATCTCTTTTGTATCAAGATAAGATGTAATCTTCCTAGCCTTTGTTATGTTTTTCTTGTGAATATACTATGTATGAACAAGTGATGATCAATATAGATGGTTTAGTTTGTTTATTAAAGCTTTTCTTTGGTATAAGTGTTTGAGACATCTATGTTTGTATCTAGACTTAACTTTATCATCTATCAAACTATAGATTGCAGACATGGATTTAGCGTTTGATGTTTACTTAGTATCGGTTTTAAAAAACGTTATTCGTATTGTTTAAACGGTGGAGAAATCGTCGGTTAAACAATACGGTAAATCTAACTATATCGTTGCGCACACGGACGATATAGGCGTCGATATGTAATTATATTGATCGCTACGGAGTTCATATACATATATTTATAAGGAGGCATACAAATTTAGGTAGATGAAATCAAATCTTGATACATTTCCTTTAACTTAGAACTTTCATTAATTTACTCTTTGCTACTAAAATTGATTGAATGAACTTTTGCAAACTCAAAACTAAAGTAACATTAACTCAAGACAAAATAGGCTATAGAACGGCGGTGATATCGCAATAATCCCTGTGGATACGATAAAAACGAAAAGTACACCACAATACTCTTTCAACATAACTCATGTTAAAATGTTGAATATTTTAATTCAAAAGCAAGAACAGAAAGCAGAAAAGTGCAAAAACAACTCATTTGAAACATCATAGAGACTTGACCTAAACATCATAGGAAAGTTCATGTTGGAGATTAAACATTTAAAAGCAAGAACTCATGAAGTGTTCAAAAGGTTGAATCTTTTAATTCAAAAGCAAGAACCAAAAACATAAACATGTAAAATGAAGAAAACACATTTAAAGTAAAATACAGGAAAGATGAAAGTCATTAAAGAGAGAAGGAGAGTTTTGAACAGAACAAAAATCTAGAACCTAGATATGAGAAAGACCAAAGCACTGATTTGGGAAATAAGGTTAAATTTTGAACTATAAGCACTGAATTTATCTCAAGCATAAAAACCAATACACCAATAAAAACCATTGCACCAATAGTGATATCTTACGAAATGAATGCTTACTATATAATTACCTCAGTTTGAAATTCCTCCAGCGATACGCAGCAGATGAACTCTGCACCAGAGGGACAAATGAGATCAGCAACGCACCTGCATTGATCTTCAGCAATCGATGAACTTCAACAATTAGAATTTTAGCAAGTAGAATTTTCAGCAAATAATAACAATTATAAATCAGCAACGAACCTGCATTGATCTGAATAATTCTCTTAAATCAGCATTTTTTTCTATCAGATCTTGATTTAATTGTATTTCAAGTATGTCGCTTGAAAGGCCAAATTAAAGTTCAAATCATGTAGAATAGCTCTTAGGCTTTTACCAACAGAACTTCATACAAGAAGGAGTAGACACAACTTACAAAGTATCCCTTCCTTTCCTAGCTTTAATAATTCACGGTTATTAAACAAAAGTTAAGCATTTGTTTGAAAACTTTAGAAATCACAGAGTGTTTTCAAAGCAACGCAGAAGCAAAAAATTTGAAAGATCTAATTATATAATATAAATACAATTTGAAAGGAAAAAAAATGAATAAAGCCTGGATGAACCAATTTATATTAGAATCACCAAACTCGGCTTCGTATATTTCCTCAACCATTGGTTTCCAAAGACACACACACATTAATAAACCAATTTACCACCTGATATATAACATATGATATAAAATTATGATTGTGTCAATAAAGATTAGCAATAAGTTTAATAAAAGTAATGTTGTTCAGCTCAGAAAAAAAATAGAAATGATAAAAATAAAGATGCAGGAAAAACCTGAAAAAGATAAAATAGAAGTGTTATCATGAGCCATAAGAGTTGTAAGGAAAAGATGCTTCCAACTAAAAAGAACTTATATAAATAAGTCTTACAATACCTTAGACCTGTCACCACCAGAAGCATTTTCTTTTGATGAACTATTTCTCCTTGATGTAACCTGAAGTAATACCACAATATATGCTATAGTTTGTTGATAAGTTATCTTAGAGAGCTTAAACATATCATAAGATGTTCTCTCAAATAGTCTCACAAGTACTTATAAGAGTAGATAAACCAAAATAAATAAATTCAAACACGATCTAAGAACCAATTTGTTTCAACTTTCAACATCATCGCTTGCATCCTTGAATTAACTCAAATAGTCTTACATATTAATTTTATTGATAAAGGTCTTCAATAGGATGACCTATTTACAAAACCTTTGATGAAGATAGATTCAATTTTATGAAGAAGGTAAATATTCACTTTGTAAACGTTGATTGACTGATTTAAGTGATTTATCAAAGGAAAGAATTTTATTTTATCAAAATTATTTCTCCTCTAGTTACACATGTGATAATGACTTTTATGAAGTTAACTAGTAGAAGACCCGTGCGTCCGCACGGGAAATTCAAATCTTAAGATGAATAATGTATTACAAACTCGAAGTTTAAATACTCGAATGAAAAATGTTAAATTAAAATTTATAAAACATAATATAGATGTAATTAAGCTATATATAGTAACTATTTTAAAAAAAGAAGAAGTTGAAAATGCAATAGGCAAAAAGTGTCTTCAAAAGAACTTAGATTGTATATGACATCTTAGATTGAAGTGTACCAAAGAAATCTGAAAAGAATTAGAAAAATTAATATTGAAATTTGAATGAAAGTGTTATTGAGAAATTAAACATGGAGTAATAGATGTATGAATTAGTCCAAAGCAAAAATAATGTTTGGATTATACAAAGAGTTAAAATTGTAGGCAACAATGTCTATTTATTGGGATAAACAAATATGAATATAGCGTGAATGAGAAAATATACCTTTATGATTTCATGGTTAATACTTAGAAGTGTTATTGCTTAAAATAAAAAAAGTATTATGACAATATCGGCCCGTGAAAGTAATGAGTTTCAGTGATAAATTTCACATAAGAAAGGTATTATGGTGGTAGTGACCCATATAAATAGTGAATATTCGAATAAAAATGAATTAATGTCCGAAAAAATGTATTATGGTGGTAGTTACCCGTGTATCTACACTGATAAGTTCATTTCTATCTTAAATAATTGGTTAAATATCACTAAAATTAATACAATACTGTAAAATTTATATTATTAATACAAAATGAAATTTTAAATGTTGTGTGTCTTATCTTAATGCATATCAAGAAACATTATTGTGAATTGCTTTGAATAAATTTTTCAATAGAATATCTACGAAGAAGCTATAAATCTCATCACGTACAACAATAATATATGCATCAATAAATAATCCAATTCATATTGATGTAAGTGGGAATTGCATCCGGAGTGGTTAAAGTATACTTATATTATTTTTATAAAAATAAATATATTTATAATGATCAATTTATTAATTAGTTTAGAAAATATATTTAAATTTTTAGAATTTTTTATTTTTTAATATTGTAATTTATCAATTATGATAGTATATAACATATTTTTATTATTGACATATTATTATTAACATGAAAATTTTCATTAAAAAAATTGTTGAAATAAAATCCTTATTTACTATAAATAGTAGTAGTAGATGTAACATAATTTATTAACAAAATTTAATATAATTTTAAATAAAATATAATAATATGTTTGATTAATAAAAGTTATATAAAAGTTAATATTTCATAATTTAAAAAGTGATGACGGTTAGAACCTAATTGGTTACCATCCTTACACACAATTAGTTAATTGATAATCTAAAAACTAAACTTAACACCTTTGTAAAAGAGAGAATTAACATATGGTTAATGTCTACTATAATTTATACCAAGTATCATAGTTTTTTTTTGTTTGTAAAATATTGGAACACAACAAAACTAAATGCATATTGTGATCTTATTATAAGGCTGGAATCTTGTAAAAGTGAAGTACTGAATGATAACATTACAACAAAACATAATAGTTTATTAAAGTTTGCTACTAAAACCTTCAATTGGTAAGTTGGAATGCTAATGTATTTTGTTGAATTATTGAAACATGAGCATTCTATAAATTTTACATACTCATTTATCAGGTATCAGGAGTGATGATGAAAAAAAAAAGAATTGAATATCGTTGCAATACAAATGAAAGCCAGATCAATTAATGAAGTATGATTTATCTCTAAAAGAAAGAGTCTGCTATTTAAATAATGTGCATGCAGGTTATGTGTTGTATTACAGCAACACAGAACATAAATCACAATTATTTTTGGCAAGTTGAATAGTAAATCATAATTTTTTAATGCATGTGTTTAGGGGTGGCAAAACGGGCCGTCCGCCCCGCCCGCCGCCCGCCCCGCCTTATGCCCGCCAATAAACGAGCGGGGTGGGCATGCCCGCCAAGTAAAATGGGCATAAAATTCATGCCCGCCCCGCCAAGACGGCGGGTTGGCGGGCGGCGGGCTTACCCGCCTATTTTTATTTATATATTTTTTAATAGATTAATAGGCTTTTTTTTTACTTTTTAATTAAACTTTTCACTTATTTTTTAAACAATTTTTTATAAAAGTAATTTTTTAACAAATTTACTTAAAAAATATTACATATATTTATAAATAAATATATAAAATAAACCATCAAGAATTGAAATTACTAGAATTAACTAAAAAAAGAGTGAGTTTTGGAGGAGTAGCGGGTTTTGGCGAGCGGCGGGCTTTGGCGGGGCGGGCATGGCGGGCGGCGGGTTTTGGCGGGGCGGGCTTTGGCGAGCGGTGTTGCACCCCAAAATTTGCCCATCTAATTTTATTTCTAATTGGCTCAAACTTTGCATTTCATCGGCATACCCTCATTATGTAATTTGCATATGGCATTTATTCGTCAAAAGTTTCAAAGCTTAGATCAAGGATCGTGTTGAGAAATGACTTCTCTATACTTTGCGGATTTCAACTCTACGCAAGGAATCAACTGGTTCTATTGTTACTTAGGGTTCGTGAAGTTGAAGTTGTGTGTTAATAAGTCATTATGAATTTCTTCCGTCTCTCAAGCTGCAAAAGGGGCATTAAACTTATTATCAAATTATTTCAAAATAAGAGGTCATCTTGATCAAAGAATCTGCTTGTGAACTTTCTATGCAAGTGAACTTAGAAATTTGAGTTAAGTTCTGACTAATGTCATAATTATTCATTTCAAATACTACTTATGGCCAAGAGTTCTCAATGTGTGAAGTTAGTTGGATTAAGGTATTGAATTGCTTGGAGTCTTGATTACAAAAGCAAAATTCATCATATTTCAAAGTATAAGACAACATCATTCGAGTCAACACCGTTCAAGTTCAAACATTTCTCATCATTTCTCATTCAAAGTTATCGAGATTTCAAGTTAATTTCAAATGTTCATCAAAACCAAAAATCAAGTGTCCATTCTCAAATGTCAAATTATACATATATTCAAAATACCTCACAGGGCCATTACCACTACATCATATTGCAAGAAAATTCACATACAATCAAAAAATGTATATAATGAGGGTTATAACCTACTGACAGTACATGCTCAAACTACTGTCCTATGTTATCTAACTGCCAGGATAATTACTAATGCTTTTACACTTCAGCTCATCATTATTATAATTCAGACTGGAATGCAAGCGCCTTTACCGAGATCCTTCCAGCTGCAATACAAAAACAAATGGCAAAGCATTAATATTAGCAGACCATCATAAGTTCTAAACACAGTCCAAAAAAGATGCAAAAAAATCCAGAAGTCAGACCCTGCAATCCTATGTGAATTCTCCCAAAACCAAATCCATACACCTTCAAACAAAACCCACAGCCTTGCATATATTCATTAACAGAAACCATCCAAATATGACCCTAGCTAATTCACACATTCAGTTGGCAACTAATGATCACTAACAGATTTCTCAACCACAAAAACCAATTCTATAACTACCTGCCAGCTCATCATAACAGAAAAAACAGTCTTGTAACTACCAATAACCACCTCTAAGAGATTCAACTGACTCCAACAGAATCATAACAGAAGAAATGGAGAAGGGTGACTAACCTGAAACCTATATATACTCTGCTCCTCCTTCATTCAAAGCTCTCGCCATTCATTCTTCATTTTCCTCTCCATTTTCTTCACACTCTCCAGAATTCACTTCTCTTCAACCATTTTCTTCAATTCCTCCATAACTCTCCACCATCTTTACCTTCTCTCCACCATTCTTCCTTCTGGACTTTCACTCTCAATTCACTATCTCCGCACCATTTCCATCTTCATCATTCATCAAAGTTCAACTCTCCATCATCTTCATCGCTTCACACTCCAATTTCCATCTTCTTCCCCTCAAAATCTCTAAACCTTCACTCTCAAAAACCCTATCTTCTTTAATCTTCATCACCTCATCAACCTACAAATCCTCCACTGGTTTTTCAATCTGCATCAGCTTCTTCACGACTTCACTTCACTCCATCATTCTGCACAACTCAATCTTCATCATTCACAAACCATCACCACCTTCATCATTCAATCAAACCTCCAATCACCATAGCCAAACACATCAACAACCTTCAATCCTCATTCATCGAAGCTTCTTCCATCTCCTTCAATATCCAATCCTCAATCCTTCAATCACCTCAATTAGTCAACAAAATCGTCAGAAAAAAGGCTAACAGAAACGAGAGGGCAGAAACGAGAGCTTGTTCATGGCGTTGGCCGGAGTTTTGATCGGAGACGGTGAGACTCTCCGCGCGTCGTTCATGAAGAGGAAGAGTGCGAGGCAATCGATGATGATGAGGCGGAGGATCTGAATCGGAGACGAAGAGACGAGAGAATTGTTGTCTCGCGGTTGTTTCGTGACGGCGATAGAGAGTTTGATGGTTGTTTCGTGACGGCGATAGAGAGTTTGATCGGAGAAGAAGGGCAGAATCACCGCCGCCGCTTCATCTTGCTCGTGAGAGGAGAAGAGTTCTTTGCCGAGATTGAGGGTGCGAAGAGAGATATTGAGTGGTGTCGTTGGTGGATGGCCGATCGGAGAGGGTGAATTTCTCCGGCGCCGCTCAGGTGCGCCATTCGCGAGAGTGAGAGACGAGTAGGGAAGGGGGAACGACGCAAGGTTCTAACCCTAATCCCTTTTCTTTTTTCATTTCAATTTATTTTTCTTTTTCATTTCAATTTGTTTTCTATTATTAATTAACAGAATGAATTAATTAAGTTAATGGAGAATGTTAACAGAAATTCAGTCTCTGATTTAATGTCATTAATTGTTGATTAAAGTTGTGATAATTTGGACTAATCTGAATACTAATAAACTCTATTGGGCCGTAACTGCTAGCACACACCCCTGGCCCATTGTCTTCATTTTTGACATAAGAGAAAACTGTCACAATAAAACTTCTTTGGGCCATACGAATTTTTCAGATTCACACCCCTCTGTTTACTTTGTTTCCATTAATATTTTTAGGTTCTATTAGTTTTCTTTGCCATTTCTTTTTAGTGAATAAAAACTGATTTTTTCCTATTAATTTTAAGACTTTAGTACATAGATTTTGACATATAAAAAAATGATCATAAAAATATTAGTTTTAGGCTATTTGCTTTAGTCTTTTACTTGATTAGAACTCAATTCCTCTCATAAAAAAACCATAAAAATAATAGTATTCTAAATTCGATTTTTGTACTATTTTGCATTGTTCACTTTCATGTCTTGTACCATATTTTCAAGTGTTTATGTTAGCCATTTTACACTAATTTTGTATCATTGTTTACTTGTAATTTTTACTTGTAATTTTGATCTTTGCTTGTGCTTGTAATCTCGTTCATTTACTCCTAACTTTAGGTAGAGACCATGATAACATTAGGATTTAGGAATCCCCTTTCATAACACTTAGGCTAGTTATTCATTTTAGGCTAGTTTCCTCCCCTTTTTCTTTTCAACTTTTAAAATACTTAATAAATATCGATGAAGATCATACCGTTACTATATTTCATAGTAAGAAAGAAATGATTGAGGCGTAGGCCTTGATGTATGTTCTTTCCTACTTAGCGGAGAAGAAATGATTGAGGTGTGAAGCCTCGATGTATTTCTTAACCGTTGTTTAGAGAAACGATCGTGGTGTAGGCCTCGATGTGCATTCTCTAAACATTCACAAAAGAACTCTTTTTTGTATCTCCTTTACTTAGCGGAGAAGAAATGATTGAGGTGTGAAACCTCGATGTATTTCTTAACCGTTATTTAGAGAAACGATTGTGGCGTAGGCCTCGATGTGCTTTCTCTAAATATGCAAAACAAAACTCTTTTTGGTATGATCTAAGTCACAAATTAATTTCCCTTAAAAGACACCCAACCAAAAACACTTCAAAATATCTAATAAAGGCTCAGAGCTAATCAAAGTGAGGAAGTGATGCGATGCCTTGTAGTAGGTTTTCGTCCATCATGAAATCACACATAAAAGACACAAACCAATCTCTTTTCTCTCTTGCCTCCGAGGCATTCTTTCTCTTGCCTTCAGGGCATTCTTTCTCTTAATCGGACACGTTATTTCCGCTCCATTCCCAGCTTAAGACTCCAGAGGTCGAGCAGCGGAGTGCGAATGTAACTGTTCAACTAAAAAACACAAGAACAAACAAAAACTAAAGAGCCGAACTACGGCGCTCTGATTCCTGAAAAGGATACGTAGGCATTAGGTCGCGGGGCCTAAGCGAGCACAATTATTTAAAAACCTTATTTTCCCCGTGTTTCTTCTTCTTTCATTTGCATGCATTCCCTTAGTAATTAAACTTTAGATTTATACACCCTTTAGATAGCAACAAACATAGGCGGATACCATCGAGTACGATGGGCGTGAGGGGTGCTAGCACCTTCCCCTCGCGTAACCGACTCCCGTACCCTATCTCTGGTCGAAAGACCTTCTCTTATCCTTATTCCAGGTTTTCTGATATTCCTTTCCCTCTTTGGGATAAATATATTGGTGGCGACTCTGTTTATTTTCGCGAGCGTGCGACAGCTGGCGACTCTGCTGGGGATGTGATAGACCTTTGCTGGTCCATTCTTAGCAAGTCGATCCTAGCCTTTGTTTGTTTCTTTTCTTTGGGTGTTTATTTATTTGTTTATGTGTTTACATTTTGTATATATGTTTGTATATCATGTCTATTTCCTGTTTGCATATCATGTTTACTTTCCGCATGCATCTGGACTATATTATGGGTCCCCGTGGGGGCCACATGTTTTCTCTCTGTTTGCAGGTTGGGTGGGATGTTCTATGAGGTAAAAGGCCCAATACCCAGGCCATGAGTGATACCTTAGGAACTAGGAATAGAGTGGCCATGACGGACAGAAGACGTATGTCTGATTGATCCGATCATGTATCCACGGGCAGAGCTTGGTTGAACGAGGCAATATCGTATGATTGCGCCTACTTTCAATCCTCTGTTGGCTTTTTGACCTACCATATACTAGATCCTACCTGTGAGAGGGGTTGGGAATTTTGTTTTGCAGGAAAACATGCCTCCATCCTACCTTAAACCGTTCAGACTATCTATCATAATCAACGTCGAACCTCTGAATCTGGAGGTTTGACCTTATGTGACTTTTGCAAAGGTTATCTATCAGAATCAACGTCGAACCTCTGAATCTAGAGGGTTTGACCATCTTTGACTTATGCACAAGCTATTTATTCAGAAAGCAACGTCGAACCTCTGAATCTGGAGGATTCGACCATATCTTATTGACCATGAGAAGTTGTTATCCAAGAGGCCTTGATCCTTGATCCTGATTTATGTTGCATTTGCATCATCATTAACATTTTGCATTCATGCCTGTGCATTCATGGTTACCAATACTCTTACCTATTTCTCTCCATCAGATCAGTCAAGACGATTCCTCCACACCGATATCTGACAAGAGCTCACAGAAGAAGAATCATGGAGAATTACGAACAAGATCAAGCTGCCATTAGAGAAGAGATGGATCAAATGAAAACTAAGGTCGATGCTATCCTGGAAGCTATCCAAGCCTTGCGAACTGAAAGGGTTCCTGCTACACAAGAGATTCCCGCTGTTGGTAACCAAGCTGCTGCTAGCCAACTTGAGGTCGTTCCACCTTCTTCTACTCCATTTGAGTTCCAAGCAAGGACTAATGCTACTCTTGGGATGCCATTCAACTTCATGACTGTTGATACCCTTGGAGCTCCAAACCAAGGTGGGACTATACCCGTGACTTCTGGAGCAATGACTATGGCTGATCCCGTCTTCCCACTCCATGTGCCACCTTCTCAAACAGAGATTCCTATTCCTGCTTTCTGTGGTACTCGTTCTGCTAACCCAGAAATGCAAACAACACCAACTGCTGAAAGAGCTCGACCCCTTGAGAAATCCGCTGAGAAGTACAAAATCCTTGAGGAAAGAATTCGAGCCATTGAAGGATTTAATGCCTATAGGATGGATGCTGAGGATATGTGTCTAGTTCCTAATCTGGTTGTCCCTCCTAAGTTCAAGACTCCCGACTTCCAGAAGTACAAGGGTTTGAGCTGTCCGAAGAGCCATATCATCATGTATTGTCGTAAGATGGCTTCTCACATCCACAACGACTCATTGCTCATTCACTGCTTCCAAGATAGCTTATCTGGGGCATCTCTAAACTGGTATATGAATTTGGAGCGTAATAGAATCCGATCTTGGAAGGATTTGTCTGATGCTTTCCTCAAGCAATATCAGTATAACATTGACATGGCACCGACTAGGTTGCAACTTCAAAATCAAGTGCAAAGGACCAATGAGACATTCAAAGAGTATGCTCAGAGGTGGAGAGAAATGGCTGCTCAAGTGGATCCACCACTTTCTGAATCCGAACTGGTTGACATGTTCATGAACACTCTTCAAGGACATTACTATGAGAGAATGGTTGGTAGTGTTTCTTCTGGTTTCTCCGATCTAGTCAGGATTGGTGAAAGAATTGAGAATGGTTTGAAAATTGGTAAGATCCAGAATCCCGCCAATGCTGCTGCTGCAAACCAATATGGGTATAAGAAACCTCAGGGTAACTTTGTCAAGAAGAAAGAAGGCGAGACCAGTGCCACCTATGCTCAAGATCAAGCTCCTTGCTATCGAGTGGCCGCCACCGCCCCTCAAGCTTATGTGGCACCTGTTGGTCAACAACCTTGGGTCCCTTATCAACAATATGTCCAACAACAACAACAAGGTTTCCAACAACAAGGTTATCAGCAGAGACAAGGTCAACAGAGGCAGAATAGGCCTAAAAGGGTGTATGATCGTGTACCAATGACCTATAGCCAACTTCTCGCCGCCTTGCTTGATCAAAAACTGATTCAATTAGCTGAAGCGAGGCCTCCTCCTGATCCTCTCCCTCCAAATTACAAGATTAATGCCAAGTGTGAATTCCACTCTGGAGGATCTGGTCACACCACTGAAGAGTGCAGAGTTCTCAAAGACAAGGTTCAGGATCTGCTTGATGCAAAGGAGATTACATTCACACCTGCGGCACCTAATGTGGTCAACAATCCCATGCCACCTCACAATGGAGCTTCCACCAGTGGAACATGAAGACTTTTATGTTTGTCAGGAAACATTTCATTTGCATTAGAATAAGGCCAAACTTGCCATTGTATAGATTTCTTTAGTATTTTCAATTGTATTACTTTTGTTGTTATCAAGTACTTCTCATTGTAAGAAACCCATTCTGTTTGAATAAATAAAAATAATGTAATATACATGTTTTTCTCAAATCATTTCATCTTTGTCATTATGTTCATTGATATTCAACTCATCTGTCTTAAGCAACTAAAAAAAAGGAGAATGATGAAAATCAAAAACACATGAACTACTAATTGTATGCCTTTGGAACAAGATCCTGCTGACGATGTACAGGCATTGTTTCAATTCCTAAACACCGGAGTTATAAGGGAGTGAAACCTTCGTCAACCCCTTTGAGCCTAAGGAGTGGTAGTTTCTTTTCAAAAATACAAAACCCTCAATCTTAACCAGGGGCAGGGTAGTCTTCAGTTAGTGCGACCGAGCGTTCAACTTTCAGGTATTCCATCCGAGGATCAATCATATTCCATCGTTCACAACAAAAAAGGAAGAGCACAATCCACAATGGATGTCTCTCATTCACTAAGAAGAAGGCAGTCACAACCTTTTCTTCAAGTCAATCACAAAAGTTATACAACTTGTTCCCGAACGAGACAAAAAAGAATGAAAAGAAAGTTATGAATCATGATAAAAAAGAAAGAAACAATAGCCCGCTAAGTCAAAAAAAAAAAAAAAAATAAAAGCTTTGAAGCAAATGACTTAGGAAAAAATTAGGGCATATCCCGCTGGACAACGAAAACCAAGATCAAAAGAAACTTTTTGTCCAGGCAAAAGTTAGGGAAAGCAAAAGGCAAAGCAAAAGAAAAATCCTCCTAAGGACAAGTTGTTGTGACCATCAACGAAAACACCGAAGGGTGGCTGTCACCTCCATCGAAGACATAAAGGATCCTCATCCATCACAATCCTTCCTGAAAGGTGAACACTCGTGTCAAACTAGCTGAACGTAGGACTGGAGAACATCACGAAGAAGGGGTGGGTTAAGTAGAACTTGAGCCTTTATCCTTTGTTTCTCAAACCGTGAACCCGGCCACGTTACAACCCTCTAAAGTCCTAATTGAAGCAGGGTGTGTTCCGAAAGCATACAAACTGTAAACTCATGTCAAAACTGACTCCTAATGTTGCTTGTCACTTGTGTTAGTATCAATACAACATTTTGACAAATAAAAACTTTTCTTTGAGATTAACATGTGCATTGCATTCTCATTATCTTTTTCAAAACAGAATTGTCTCCAACTTGAAACTAAGTACTTGATACCAAGGAAAGTTCAACATCGAAATTCTGTCGAGTAGTCTTACAAAGGCAAAGGTTGGTCGTCCACAAAGAAAATATCCAAAGAATCCATTAAGTGGAATAGTTCCTTTCAATTTGGGGCATTCATTCCATGATCTACACTGGGGCAGACCATTTCAAATCTCCATGATTCAAGCTCTATCAAAGTTCTTTCTCAAGAGACCATACAAGCTGGGGCAAGCTAGTGGCCATTCATTTCTTCATCTTCAATCAAGTGTCAGATATCGAGATAAGTGTCGAGGAGTCAAGCCTAACACCTTCACAAATTCTATCCTTCAGGCTATGACCTTTCCACAAAGCTATTCTCCATCCATCCCTTCTACCATGGGAACAATCATTCCATTCATGATCATACATACATCATGCATATCATTGCATTATCATTATCATTTCTCCCGCATGATCCAATCATCAACAAATCAGGGGCATCCACCCCGTCTTGATTCTCAAGCAGAGTTTCTGAACTCCATCCAATCTATTCCACGCAAAGCAGAAACCCTGATCAATCAATACACTGCATGTATAATTCATTACATTGCATCTCCAAAAGTGCATAAAACAAATCAAGCATCACATATGAAGCATAAGCCAAGTTACTCATCAGACGAGGTCCCTACAAGTATTCAAATTGATATTCTACTGGATCACTCAGAGTTACCATTGTGGTGTCATCTCCCAAAGTCAATCATGTTCATCTTTCTTCAACCCAGAGTTGATGTTTTTGTGTTCAACCCAGAGTTGACTTTCATCTTTTAACCCCGAGTTAATTATCTTTTCCCTCTCAACCCAGAGTTGACGGCCATCTTGTTTCTTTTCCCACTCAACCCAGAGTTGACGGTTATCTCTTTTCTTTTCCCGCTCAACCCAGAGTTGGCGCTTATCTTTTATTCAACCCAGAGTTGATCCCTTGTATTTTCCCACTCAACCCAGAGTTGATGGTTATCCTTATCCTTTTTCCCACTCAACCCAGAGTTGACGGTTATCTCTTGCCATTTCCCACTCAACCCAGAGTTGACGGTTGTCCCTTGTTCAGTCCAGAATTGATTTCTCTTTCCCACTCAACCCAGAGTTGACGGTTATCCTTTTATTCAATCCAGAATTGATTATTCCCTTTTCCCACTCAACCCAGAGTTGACGGTTATCTTTTGTCTTTCCCACTCAACCCAGAGTTGGCTTTCATCTTTTAACCCCGAGTTAATTATCTTTTCCCTCTCAACCCAGAGTTGACGGCCATCTTGTTTCTTTTCCCACTCAACCCAGAGTTGACGGTTATCTCTTTTCTTTTCCCGCTCAACCCAGAGTTGGCGCTTATCTTTTATTCAACCTAGAGTTGATCCCTTGTATTTTCCCACTCAACCCAGAGTTGACGGTTATTCCTTGTTAATTTCTATTCCCACTCAACCCAGAGTTGACGATTATCTTCTTTCTCTCCCATTCAACCCAGAGTTGATGGTTATTCCTAATTGATCATCTTTCATCTTTCAACCCAGAGTTGAATTACCTTCTCTCAACCCAGAGTTGATGTTCACCCATTGTCTTCAACCCAGAGTTGATCTTCTTTCTTTCCTTCTCAACCCAGAGTTGACCCACTTTTCTGTTTCAACCCAGAGTTGACGTTTATTTCATTTCTAACCCAGAGTTAATTTGTTCAACCCAGAGTTGATACAAGTTTCCTTAGTGGATTTGACACCATCTTTTCCCCATTGGGTCCGATCTCTCATCAGGCAAATTTTCAGGTTCTCTTGATATTTAATCTTCTTCTACCTTGAATGATCGAAAGGCTAGCGCCAATCTCACTTTCAGGTTTAAGACGATTAAATAGGGGCAGCTGTTGCACCCCAAAATTTGCCCATCTAATTTTATTTCTAATTGGCTCAAACTTTGCATTTCATCGGCATACCCTCATTATGTAATTTGCATATGGCATTTATTCGTCAAAAGTTTCAAAGCTTAGATCAAGGATCGTGTTGAGAAATGACTTCTCTATACTTTGCGGATTTCAACTCTACGCAAGGAATCAACTGGTTCTATTGTTACTTAGGGTTCGTGAAGTTGAAGTTGTGTGTTAATAAGTCATTATGAATTTCTTCCGTCTCTCAAGCTGCAAAAGGGGCATTAAACTTATTATCAAATTATTTCAAAATAAGAGGTCATCTTGATCAAAGAATCTGCTTGTGAACTTTCTATGCAAGTGAACTTAGAAATTTGAGTTAAGTTCTGACTAATGTCATAATTATTCATTTCAAATACTACTTATGGCCAAGAGTTCTCAATGTGTGAAGTTAGTTGGATTAAGGTATTGAATTGCTTGGAGTCTTGATTACAAAAGCAAAATTCATCATATTTCAAAGTATAAGACAACATCATTCGAGTCAACACCGTTCAAGTTCAAACATTTCTCATCATTTCTCATTCAAAGTTATCGAGATTTCAAGTTAATTTCAAATGTTCATCAAAACCAAAAATCAAGTGTCCATTCTCAAATGTCAAATTATACATATATTCAAAATACCTCACAGGGCCATTACCACTACATCATATTGCAAGAAAATTCACATACAATCAAAAAATGTATATAATGAGGGTTATAACCTACTGACAGTACATGCTCAAACTACTGTCCTATGTTATCTAACTGCCAGGATAATTACTAATGCTTTTACACTTCAGCTCATCATTATTATAATTCAGACTGGAATGCAAGCGCCTTTACCGAGATCCTTCCAGCTGCAATACAAAAACAAATGGCAAAGCATTAATATTAGCAGACCATCATAAGTTCTAAACACAGTCCAAAAAAGATGCAAAAAAATCCAGAAGTCAGACCCTGCAATCCTATGTGAATTCTCCCAAAACCAAATCCATACACCTTCAAACAAAACCCACAGCCTTGCATATATTCATTAACAGAAACCATCCAAATATGACCCTAGCTAATTCACACATTCAGTTGGCAACTAATGATCACTAACAGATTTCTCAACCACAAAAACCAATTCTATAACTACCTGCCAGCTCATCATAACAGAAAAAACAGTCTTGTAACTACCAATAACCACCTCTAAGAGATTCAACTGACTCCAACAGAATCATAACAGAAGAAATGGAGAAGGGTGACTAACCTGAAACCTATATATACTCTGCTCCTCCTTCATTCAAAGCTCTCGCCATTCATTCTTCATTTTCCTCTCCATTTTCTTCACACTCTCCAGAATTCACTTCTCTTCAACCATTTTCTTCAATTCCTCCATAACTCTCCACCATCTTTACCTTCTCTCCACCATTCTTCCTTCTGGACTTTCACTCTCAATTCACTATCTCCGCACCATTTCCATCTTCATCATTCATCAAAGTTCAACTCTCCATCATCTTCATCGCTTCACACTCCAATTTCCATCTTCTTCCCCTCAAAATCTCTAAACCTTCACTCTCAAAAACCCTATCTTCTTTAATCTTCATCACCTCATCAACCTACAAATCCTCCACTGGTTTTTCAATCTGCATCAGCTTCTTCACGACTTCACTTCACTCCATCATTCTGCACAACTCAATCTTCATCATTCACAAACCATCACCACCTTCATCATTCAATCAAACCTCCAATCACCATAGCCAAACACATCAACAACCTTCAATCCTCATTCATCGAAGCTTCTTCCATCTCCTTCAATATCCAATCCTCAATCCTTCAATCACCTCAATTAGTCAACAAAATCGTCAGAAAAAAGGCTAACAGAAACGAGAGGGCAGAAACGAGAGCTTGTTCATGGCGTTGGCCGGAGTTTTGATCGGAGACGGTGAGACTCTCCGCGCGTCGTTCATGAAGAGGAAGAGTGCGAGGCAATCGATGATGATGAGGCGGAGGATCTGAATCGGAGACGAAGAGACGAGAGAATTGTTGTCTCGCGGTTGTTTCGTGACGGCGATAGAGAGTTTGATGGTTGTTTCGTGACGGCGATAGAGAGTTTGATCGGAGAAGAAGGGCAGAATCACCGCCGCCGCTTCATCTTGCTCGTGAGAGGAGAAGAGTTCTTTGCCGAGATTGAGGGTGCAAAGAGAGATATTGAGTGGTGTCGTTGGTGGATGGCCGATCGGAGAGGGTGAATTTCTCCGGCGCCGCTCAGGTGCGCCATTCGCGAGAGTGAGAGACGAGTAGGGAAGGGGGAACGACGCAAGGTTCTAACCCTAATCCCTTTTCTTTTTTCATTTCAATTTATTTTTCTTTTTCATTTCAATTTGTTTTCTATTATTAATTAACAGAATGAATTAATTAAGTTAATGGAGAATGTTAACAGAAATTCAGTCTCTGATTTAATGTCATTAATTGTTGATTAAAGTTGTGATAATTTGGACTAATCTGAATACTAATAAACTCTATTGGGCCGTAACTGCTAGCACACACCCCTGGCCCATTGTCTTCATTTTTGACATAAGAGAAAACTGTCACAATAAAACTTCTTTGGGCCATACGAATTTTTCAGATTCACACCCCTCTGTTTACTTTGTTTCCATTAATATTTTTAGGTTCTATTAGTTTTCTTTGCCATTTCTTTTTAGTGAATAAAAACTGATTTTTTCCTATTAATTTTAAGACTTTAGTACATAGATTTTGACATATAAAAAAATGATCATAAAAATATTAGTTTTAGGCTATTTGCTTTAGTCTTTTACTTGATTAGAACTCAATTCCTCTCATAAAAAAACCATAAAAATAATAGTATTCTAAATTCGATTTTTGTACTATTTTGCATTGTTCACTTTCATGTCTTGTACCATATTTTCAAGTGTTTATGTTAGCCATTTTACACTAATTTTGTATCATTGTTTACTTGTAATTTTTACTTGTAATTTTGATCTTTGCTTGTGCTTGTAATCTCGTTCATTTACTCCTAACTTTAGGTAGAGACCATGATAACATTAGGATTTAGGAATCCCCTTTCATAACACTTAGGCTAGTTATTCATTTTAGGCTAGTTTCCTCCCCTTTTTCTTTTCAACTTTTAAAATACTTAATAAATATCGATGAAGATCATACCGTTACTATATTTCATAGTAAGAAAGAAATGATTGAGGCGTAGGCCTTGATGTATGTTCTTTCCTACTTAGCGGAGAAGAAATGATTGAGGTGTGAAGCCTCGATGTATTTCTTAACCGTTGTTTAGAGAAACGATCGTGGTGTAGGCCTCGATGTGCATTCTCTAAACATTCACAAAAGAACTCTTTTTTGTATCTCCTTTACTTAGCGGAGAAGAAATGATTGAGGTGTGAAACCTCGATGTATTTCTTAACCGTTATTTAGAGAAACGATTGTGGCGTAGGCCTCGATGTGCTTTCTCTAAATATGCAAAACAAAACTCTTTTTGGTATGATCTAAGTCACAAATTAATTTCCCTTAAAAGACACCCAACCAAAAACACTTCAAAATATCTAATAAAGGCTCAGAGCTAATCAAAGTGAGGAAGTGATGCGATGCCTTGTAGTAGGTTTTCGTCCATCATGAAATCACACATAAAAGACACAAACCAATCTCTTTTCTCTCTTGCCTCCGAGGCATTCTTTCTCTTGCCTTCAGGGCATTCTTTCTCTTAATCGGACACGTTATTTCCGCTCCATTCCCAGCTTAAGACTCCAGAGGTCGAGCAGCGGAGTGCGAATGTAACTGTTCAACTAAAAAACACAAGAACAAACAAAAACTAAAGAGCCGAACTACGGCGCTCTGATTCCTGAAAAGGATACGTAGGCATTAGGTCGCGGGGCCTAAGCGAGCACAATTATTTAAAAACCTTATTTTCCCCGTGTTTCTTCTTCTTTCATTTGCATGCATTCCCTTAGTAATTAAACTTTAGATTTATACACCCTTTAGATAGCAACAAACATAGGCGGATACCATCGAGTACGATGGGCGTGAGGGGTGCTAGCACCTTCCCCTCGCGTAACCGACTCCCGTACCCTATCTCTGGTCGAAAGACCTTCTCTTATCCTTATTCCAGGTTTTCTGATATTCCTTTCCCTCTTTGGGATAAATATATTGGTGGCGACTCTGTTTATTTTCGCGAGCGTGCGACAAGCGGCGAGCCTAAAATCCCAACCCAACCCGCCATTTTTTGGCGGGTGCGCGGGCGGCCCGGCGGGCCCCGGCCCGTTTTGCCACCCCTGCATGTGTTGCAAGATTAACTCTTTTAGGTTTCTATGAAAATTGGTTGATGCGACCTCGAGTTTCTACTCTGACTAATCCATAAACTGGTGTGCAACTGAAAATCGGGAAAATGAAAATGAAACTTCGATTAAACTGAATTTGAAGTTATGTAATTTTATCAAACAAAGAATTAACATGCATAAAGTCGACTCAACTTCTTCCACTGCATTTTGTAATTTCATACCTTGATATATTGTATAATCAACTTAAAATTCTATTGTCCACTGTGTTCTTTAATGATCCGAAAGTCGACTACACGAATAACAATTTTCCAAACATTGTCACCCATATTTAAATCAGATATTAGAATGGGTGGTCTAGACATGATGTTTAGGTCAATTGTAATTTTAAAAATGGTATGAATCACTGAAAATGCTAAGTTCTATGAAAGAATAATGGGTATGAAGTATATAAATCCATATATTTACATAAAAAAATGAAGTGTTAACATGAAATAACATAGATACTAAACTCAAAAACCATGTAATGAAGTAAACATATGCTTGTTAGACCAAAACATCATAGGAACTCATGAAGTGTAGAATGTAACGCCCATAAATGTGTTTTTCTGATTAATTGTGATGTTTGCTACATTTTCCTAAATTTTACCGTTTTTGAGTCGAGTCAGTCGGTAGATATTAATTATGCTAATATTTTACTTATTACTTTCCATGTGTGTAATTATTATGTTTTGGGTGTTAATTGGTTAGAATTAATGTTTAGTGACATTTTGGCCAAAATTAGAATTAATGAGAGTTAAGAGGGTGAAAATGAGAAGTAGAGAAATAGAAAGAGATATAGAGAGAAAAGGAGATATTTTGAGATATTTTGAGATAGAAAGAAAGAGAGCTTGTGAAGAGAAGAGAAAGAAGAGAAAAACAAAGAGAAGAAGAGAAGTGTAGGAATCCAAACCAAGCTAGAGCCAAGAATCCAACCAAGGTAAGGGGGATAAATCTAGTTTATCTTGATTGTATGGTTCTTATAGTTTTGTTTGTTTTGTTCTTGTTCTTGCTCTTTTCTAAGCTTGATCAACAATGGTAAATTGGGTGTTTTGTGAGGTTTGAAGTTATAAACTTGTTTTTGTGGTGTGTATGTGTGCTATGATGATAGATATTCCCATGGATCATGTTTGTTTTTCATTTCTCCATGTTTTCTTGCTCATGAAGAAATTGTTAGGTTATTGACATTTAGTGAGTGAGCCATGGATCATTGATTGATAGAGTGAATATATGGCATGTATGGGTTGTGTAGGATGTGTAGGGAAGCTTATTTGAGGTTTTGAAAGGATTGGACGGGGTTTTGCAGGTCTGTAGCAGAACTGATTTTTCTAGGTTTACGCAGGTCCGCTGAGCGGAGGGGGTCCGCTGAGCGGAGGTCCTTTTGCAGAGAAATCTCTGTGAAGGTCCGCTGAGCGGAGGTTCTGTATTTTTGTTTGATGATTTCCTGTCTGGGTCCGCTGAGCGGAGCTCAAGCGGACTGTGTGAAATTTTGTTTTCCAAACTTCGTTTTGTTGTATCTTTTGAACCGTAGGTCGTTTCTACGCGCCGTTTGAAGTATTATGAGAACCCTTGAGTATGCTTTATGATAAAGAGGGGTGTGTTGGTGGTTGAATGATTTTTCATAAATGTATTTTGTGAAATGATATTTGCTAATCAAGTATGTTTTGACGATATATGTGTGCTGTGTGAATATGAACGCCTGAGTGGCAATTTTGATGATGTATTGATGGAGTTGTGGGCTAATGGCCAATATTAATTTGAGGTGATGCAATTATGCGATCATTTATGCCGATGTGGCCAGTATGTTTTAACGGTGAATGTGTGCTGTGTGCTTATTAATGCCTGTGTGGTAATTATGGTGTGATGTAATTGATAACGATGTTATTAATTGGTGA